>NC_134689.1:22030359-22157859 GCF_050947455.1 Rhinoderma darwinii | reverse complement strand
AAAATCACCATTTAATAATATAAGTTCTTGTGTCTTTTGTTTCATTTTATTCATCTGCTTCTTAGTTCTATCTGCTCCTGGGAGAGCTGGGTGATACCGATTTGGCTACAGTTACAGCATCCATAGAAGTTGTCATCTAGTTTCTCCAGACTAGTGAATGGTTAATGCCTAGTTATGTTATAGTCTCATGTATAACCCTTTCTGGTATCACTGCTAATAGGTAGATCGATCATTTAGGACTCTTAGAAAGCTGGGTGACAGAAGAGAACAGTTCAAGGACTTGGTTTATGAGAACATTTGGTGACAACCATTATAGCTCCCATAGGTGTTGTCACCCAGCTTTCCCAGATTCATCAAAGACAAATCTCTGTATGATTATAAAGGATGTGTCACTGCTAAACTTGTCGTTCAGGAGTTTGGGAAAACTGGATGATAACTGCTTTGGAAACGGTCATTGACATAACATTGATTGAAATCCAGCTATAACAAGCACAGATATAACACGACATTTTAAACAAATTAAGATTTTTATTTACTGATGTTATTTATTTTTATTTTATGTGGAAATACTTTATTTTACACCAATTAATTGAGGAACTACAACTCCCAGCATAAAGAAATGAAGAATTGCTTCTTGGCATCTCTTTTGGAACTGCAACTCCCAGTATAATATAGAAAGAAAGAAAGAAAGAAAGAAAGAAAGAAAGAAAGAAAGAAAGAAAGAAAGAAAGAAAGAAAGAAAGAAAGAAAGAGAAGAGCTAGAGACCGACATATAGATAGATTAGATAGATAGATAGATAGATAGATAGATAGATAGATAGATAGATAGATAGATAGATAGATAGATAGATAGATAGATAGATAGATAGATGATAGATAGATGGATAATAGATAGATAGATAGATAGATAGATAGATAATAGATAGATAGATAGATGATAGATAGATAGATAGATAGATAGATAGATAGATAGATAGATAGATAGATAGATAGATAGATAGATAGATAGATAGATATATGGATAATAGATAGATAGATAGATAGATAGATAGATAGATTAGATAGATATTTTTTTCTTTGCACTGATTAGTTGTTGAACTCTCTCTTCTCAGTTTGATCATCCTCAAATAAAAGACCCCCCCCCCCCTATATAGCAGCAGTGGAAACTATGATTATAGATGAATGTGGGGTTTGCAGTTGATTTGCATATTGTTACATGTTTTAATCTTCTTCCCCCACATCTGGCCTGTGTTACTTTCATTGTGTTTGATGGCTCACAGTGTAGTTTGCAGGAGTAATAATGAAGGGGTAACTTCAGCATTATAAAGTATTATACAGCAATGCCTGGTGACAGACACAGCCAAGCTCGGCCACGGATACATCACATGATACTTATTATTGTCATTAGATGGAGACATTCCACATGCTGATCAGTAAATAATTCATTTATTCCGCCCTTCCGCCGCTGCTTCCTATAGCTTCTATACCCAAACACTTATGCCTTAACTGGGTTTCCAACCAGAGAAAGTGATGGCGTTTGCGAGGGTACATCATCATTTTGTTATCACTTCCACCTCCACTGCGTAAAGGAACTTCACCACAGCTCCAGATCGGTGGAGGGTCCCTAAAGTTAGACCCTCACCAATCATAACGTTGTATAGGATAAAAAAAAAACATGTCAGCTTTCTTCCAGAAATAGCACCACTCTTCTCCATATGTGTGGTATTGCATTTTGGGCTTAGCGGCAATTCCAAACACAGCCCATGGACAAGAGAGGCACTATAGAGCATATGTGGGTCACCTGAACTGCAGCAGGCAACGCCTTCCCCTGTGTATACCCCCTGTTTGCATCCTGATCCTGTATATACACCGTATACACTCACTCCTTTTTCTATATATTATTTCGCAAGTGCCATATAATCCTCTGCATCAGTAGGGTAGATTTGCTTGTATATCAGATAGTACTGTCTGCCAGTGCGCCCCTATGAATGCCAGGGCTGCCTGTGACGCAGTCATATGGCATAAAACTGTTTACAGAAAAGTAAAAATAGGCCTTTTATTTATGTAGCTACAAAACATCATGTGGAGGATTTTTATGAGTGTTTGCCTGGAAACATGGAATAAGTAACGGTGCAAGCCAGACCCCTACCATAGATACTCAGCTTAAGACACAGAAATAGTTTAGGGTAAATGTGGTCTGTGGGATGTGTCACCAGTGTTTTCACATATCTATTGTTTATCTATCTATCTATCTATCTATCTATCTATCTATCTATCTATCTATCTATCTATCTCTCTCTCTCTCTCTCTCTCTCTCTCTCTCTCTCTCTCTCTCTCTCTCTCTCTCTCTCTCTCTCTCTCTCTCTCTCTCTCTCTCTCTCTCTCTCTCTCTCCATCTATCTATCTATCATCTATCTATCTATCTATCTATCATCTGTCTATCTAGATATTTATATTCAGACAAAGATGAAGTAGTGCAGGATTTATGAGCCTACAGTAAGGGCACATTCAGACGTGGCGGAATTGCTGTTGAATTCCGCTGCGGACAGTCCACAGTGGAATTCTGCAGCAGCCGTTTTCTTACATTTGTTTCTATACATTTTTAGGAAACTTAGTTCCGACGTTGCGGAGAAGAAGCAGAATTTCACTGTGGATTTCAGCCTTGGCATTGCAAAGGCTGAAATCTGCAGCAAGTCCACTGTGATATCTGCAACGTCTGGATTACCTGTCAAATATGAAAATGTTGCTGCAAATTCGCAAAGAATCTGCAGCAACATTTTCAGCTGAAAAATTCTGCTACGTCTGAACATGGCCTAAGGATCAGCACCTGATCAGTAGAGAACATTGCAGTATTACTAGATCTAATAAGTTCTGCTTATTTTTAGATAAGGGTGCATCACCTATGCAGTGTAGATGAGAAACCCTATGGATATTAGGTTGTGATTGGCACCATATATTCAGACATGGCTTAGATCAGAGGTCTCAAGCACGCGGCCCGCGGGCCGCATGCGGCCCCTGGGGCTGTCGTCTGCGGCCCGCGGGACACAGAACCGCTAGTAACGGCTCTGCTCCGAGGCTCTGGAATTCCCTGACATCGCTGTCCACATATGAACAGCGATGTCTGGGGCTTCCCCAGAGCCGGAGTCCCGTGCAGAGCCCTAGCATAGACTCTGCTCCGGGATTCTGTGGAATTCCCTGACATGTCTGTCCATATATGGACAGTGTGTCAGGGTCTTCCCCAGAGCGGAGTCCCGGACAGAGCGCTGGTATCGGCTCTGCTCCGGGACTCTGTCGAATTCCCTGACATCACTGTCCATATATGGACAGTGTGTCAGGGTCTTCCCCAGAGAGGAGTCCCGGGCAGAGCGCTAGTATCAGCTCTGCTCCGGGACTCTGTGGAATTCCCTGACATCGGTGTCCATATATGGATAGTGTGTCAGGGTCTTCCCCAGAGAGGAGTCCCGGGCAGAGGGCTAGTATAGGCTCTGCTCTGGGTCTCTGTGGAATTCCCTGATATCGGTGTCCATGTTTGGACACACGATGTCTGGGGCTTTCCCAGAGCCGGAGTCCCGGGGAGAGCGCTAGTATAGGCTTTGCTCCGGAACTCTGTGGAATTCCCTGACATCACTGTCCATATGTGGACAGTGTGTCAGGGTCTTCCCCAGAGCGGAGACCCAGGCAGAGTGCTAGTATCGGCTCTGCTCCCGGACTCTGTGGAATTCCCTGACATCGGTGTCCATGTTTGGACACACGATGTCTGGGGCTTCCCCAGAGCCGGAGTCCCGGGCAGAGCGCTAGTATAGGCTCTGCTCTGGGACTCTGGTGAAGCCTCTGACATCGCTGCCCATACATCGACAATGATGTCAGGGGCTTCCCCAGAGCAGGAGTCCCAATGATGTCAGGAGCACAGCTGGAGTCCCAGGAAGAGCCTACTAGCACTCTGCCTGGGACTCCAGCTCTGGGGGTGGCCCTGACATCTCTGTCCATATATGGATAGTGATGTCAGGAGCAGAGCTGGAATCCCAGGCAGAGTGCTAGAAGCAGCTCTGCTCCAGGACTCCAGCTCTGGGCAAGCCCCTGACATCACTGTGGCAGCATCTGCGGAGGGCACTGTGGCAGCATCTACAGAGGGCACTGTGGCAGCATCTACGGAGGGCACTGTGGCAGCATCCACAGAGGGCACTGTGGCAACATCTACAGAGGACACTGTGGCAGCATCTACAGAGGGCACTGTGGCAGCATGTACACAGGACACTGTGGCATTATCTAGGGGTGTGTTGCATTATTTACAGAGGGCACTGTGGCATTATCTACAGAGGGCACTGTGGCATTATCTAGGGGTGTGTTGCATTATCTACAGAGGGCACTGTGGCATTATCTAGGGGTGTGTTGCATTATCTACAGAAGGCACTGTGGCATTATCTAAAGAGGGCACTGTGGCAGCATCTACAGAGGACTCTGTGGCAGCATCTACAGAGGGCACTGTGGCAGCATCTACAGAGGGCACTGTGGCAGCATCCACAGAGGGCACTGCAGCAGCATCCACAGAGGGCACTGCGGCAGCATCCACTGTGGTACTATCTAAAAAGGGCCTGCCCAATCTTGACATGTGTGTCTGCCAAACGCTGCTAACTGAGCCGTCGGACTGCATTTAGCGACACTTAAACTGGAAAACTGGATTGTTGAAATTAGCACGTGGAGAAATATCTCAAATTTTAAACCTAGCAGTATTATTATAGTAATGTAGAGTTGTTATTATTCTAGTAATATAGTGTTATAGTAGTTCAAATAACTAATTGATTAACAATAATTTTGTATTGTATCAAATTTGAAAGTAATGCGGCCCGACCACGTCACATTTTTTCTATATGCGGCCCACTTAACTGGCCGAGTTTGAGACCCCTGGCTTAGATATACTCATTATCAAATCTCCACGAAACTGATAAAATATGGGCATTGGTGCAAGATGAGGTTGCAAAGGTGGCAAATATCGGTGTCAGTGAGAGACATGCCAGTTAGTAGCCAGCCGTAAAATGTAGCTTCATATTTGTTTCAATAATATATACTTATTTTTGGAATTTTGCCATTTACAAGTAGGAGCGTATAACATAACATTAAAGGGGTATTCCCATCATATAATGTTATGGCATATCACAAGAATATTATAATCATAGGGGTCCGACCTGTGGAGGGACTAAGGTGTTCTCTTACATAACAGCGCTCCTGGCCACCCACTGGGCAGGGAGCTGCAAAACAACTTCATGTTAGTAAATGGGGCCATGTTGTAGGTCCCTGCACGGCTTAGCTAGCACTGCGGACCCCTCATTCTAAGGTTCGATGGGGATCTTAGAAAACTCCCACGATCAGTAAAGGTGGTATTACACGGGCCGACGTGGGCCGTGTATACGAGCGCCTATCAACGAGACAGCTCGTTGATCGGCGCCCGTTTGTTCCTTTCATACGGAGCTAGTATGACGATGAGCGCTAGTTACTCCGATCACTCGTCCCCATACATTTCTATCATGTCGGCAGCACTTCTCCCTGTTTACACAGGGAGATGTGCTGCCGACAACGATAATATTTGACACATTTAAAACGATGCAATGAGCCGATGAACGAGCGTTTGCCCTGTTTACACAGAACAATTATCGGGAACGTTTACACCCAGTAAAAGGTGTAAAAGGGCCTTATGTGATGACATATCCTACAGAAAAACAATCACTTACTATTTTGGAAAAGAACCCTTTAAATTAAATTTAAGGGGTTGCCGGTTTCAGCAAATAAATGTTATTTTTTTGTATAATTTAATGTTACTACATTTCCAATATAATTTTTGTATTAATTCCTTACGGTTTTCAAGTTCTCTGCTTGTTGTTAATCAGTAGGAACATTCATTGTTTACTTTCGGTGGATATAATTCTGTCCATGGTCATGTGATGGACACACAGGTGCTGGGATCATTAGATACACAAACTGTTACTGTAACGAGCCGTGCACCTGTGTGTCCATCAGACATTAATTTGCTGAAACTCCATTAATTCTTCCTTGCCAAACAGGGTCGTAGCCATTGGGGCTGCAGAAGTAGTAGTCGCACCTTGGCCGGGGTGCCTTAGGGGGCCCAAATTCCCCTCTGCCACATAAAATGACACAGGTATTATAAATGGCACATGGTAGATGGGGAGTCCTATTACATTGTCTGCATTGAGACAGGGAGCTTCAAGTTACATCTGTGTTTTGAACCATTTGCAGAATAAGGCATCGTTCACATTTGAGTCGGGACTCCATTCATGGGTTCCGTCTAAGCTTTCCGTCAGGGGGAACCCATGAATGGAATCCAAACTGAAACAAGGCAAACTATAGGTTTCCGTTTGCATCACCATTGATTTCAATGGTGACAGATACGGAGCAAATGGTTGCCGTTTGTCACCGTTGTGTAAGGGTTCTGTGGTTTTGACAGAATCAATATCGTAGTCGACTGCGCGATTCATTCCGTCAAAATGACGGAACCCTTACACAACGGTGACAAATGGAAACCATTCACACCAGATCCGTCACCATTGAAATCAATAGTGATGCAAACAGAAACCTATGGTTTCCGTTTGGATTCCGTTCATGGGTTCCCCTGACGGAAAGCTCAGACGGAACCCATGAACGGAGCCCTGACGCAGATGTGAACGTAGCCTTACTTGAGCCTTTTGCTTTTGTGCAGTTTGCATCCCATGCCTCTGCCCTCGTGTATAATCAGATCACTTCTACTTGTAAAGAGAACAATTCCAATAGCAGATCTATAAAAAGGAATCAAACTATATGTCATGTCCTACTTATATCAGTGTCAATTTATCAAAGGGGAATAAAGTCCATCTTTACAAAAAAATAAAGCATTGTATTAAGTAAAAGTTGCAGGATGCCGCATACAAGCCAATAAACTAAAATTATCTGATGGTGGAAGATTTAGGCCCCATGCACACGACCGAAGTAACGGATCTGTAATTATGGGTGAAATTGTGGACCCATTCATTTCTATAGGCCACGGACACCTTTCCATATATTTACGGATGTGTGTCCGGCCCCTAGAAATTATCCACAAACTATAGAACATGTCTCATTCTTGTCCACAATAGCGGCACGGACTCGCCCATAGAAGTCTATGGGTGCGTGCAAAGAAGACGTAAGTGTGGAAGCATGGCTATGCGATCATCCCTGAGCGATCATGTGACCTTTTCAAGTGGTTGGTACATGTTGGTGACATCATTTGTAGCCTCCCTTTGTTTTATGTGGATCCGTAAATATGAATGCACTACGGACCGTATTGGCGGACAGTAAAAAAAACACTACGGTCGTGGGCATGAGACCTTATTTCATGGCTTTCATTTATTTATTTCACACTATTCCCTATGTGTGATGGGAAACTGTGGCCGGTAGAATTCCTCCATGGTCCCCGTTTGCTGCTCGCATTAAGCTACTTTCATCTGATTAATCTTACGATTGCAGCTACACATGTTTTTTTTCCCATTCGGTTACTTTTTAACCCCGACATTAATCATTCACTATAACAGCCCATTAATGTCTCCTAACTTTTTAAAGATGACAAATTTGATTTGACTGATTTCAGTCAGCGTTAGAGGACAGTCCCTTGGGGTCCAGTGGCCACTTAAATGCCTTAGTATTTCCCATTCTGATTTGTTACAATCCAGCCTCACAGGCAGTTATAGAGTGTGACAACTTTTTTACTGACGTTTACTTTTAAGTGGTTTGACTTTTGATCATTCACTTGCTGCTACAGCTAGTACTTCTCTACAGTGGCGAAGGTTAAAGGGGAATTCCAATTCATTTCTAAAAAATTCTATTTGGAAGAAAATGAATTATTATTGGTGAGGGCCCCTGATTGGGTGGAATATACTCACGGCCAATCAGCACACACATTGTAGACAGGCACTGTGCCAGTTTTTCGTGGTAGTCTCTGACCAGTGCTAAAAGGGTCTCATTGCGTTGGGAGGCACCAAAAACAACACCCTGTATTCTGTGGATGGCTTCTTCTGGTTTTTCATCTTATGGTGACAATTCCTTTCCTCTCTCTAGTGACAGAATAAATGGCACCTATATTCTACTGAAAAAACTAGAAGAGCAGCCCAGGTGAATTCGAATTTGTCATGGTTACTCACCATTTGACACCTTTTTCAGGATCTCTGATTGCTAAATGTGAATGGAAATAGGCTGAAAATCTGTCTGGATCATACGCTGCTTGCAAAGGTTACAGTGTATTGGAGCTCTCTCTTTTTTTGTGTGAGCTGCACGTCACCCGGACAGATTTTATAAAAAGGGATGAGGATTGCCTATGCTGATAAATTGCAACAAACTCATCACCTGTGTGAGCAGGACTGTCGTCTCGAGTTTTCTTGATGTAAACTAGATTGTGTCCTATCACTGACACAACCAGAGGTCTTGAAATGGGGAGGGATTTAAACACGAAGTATGGTAGAAAGTTGCAGAACCTTGCACTATACAATGATAAAAAGGGGTTACCTGCTTTGGACAACCCCCTTAGGTTAGAAGGGTTCCTTGAAAATACGCTGATCACAGTGTTCTGCTGCTAGGACCTCCCAGCAATCAACTGTTATCTGTGTTTGAACCTGGCAGCAAGCGATCAATTCTCCAACAGCTCCACCACAGGGGAGATAAAGCATTACACAGTGCCCATTGAATCAATGAACTGTCTGTGTATTGCATGGGCATGTTGGGTCCTCCAGTTGGAAAGATGATCTTTGTAGCCACTCTTTGCTCTGGCTAATAGAAGCGGGGTATCCCACTATTAACTTAGAGTACCCTAAGATAGTATTTAAAAATGGATTTCTAAACTAGACATCCCCTTTAAGCTTTATTTACAGAAAACCCCTTTAATTGTTCCTGATTTTGGGAGCAATTTGGGTAATAGATTTTATATAGATATTAGATACATATTATTAAATCGCTCTTAATACAAGTGTGAACCTTCTCTATAATTTCTCCCTTAGCATTGATCTGCCATGGAAAGGGTTACACCAAATTCAATATCCAGATTTTACATTTGTTCTTCATTACACAAGCCTTGGAAACACTGTGGGCTCTATACGGGTTGTGTTAACTATAAAAAGTTGAATCCCTCCCAGAACTCTTCTTTTTTCTTTCCCACTTCCCAGTTCCATCTGAAAATAACTTCATGAAAAGTTCAGTTCTCAAAGTGGAAGACATGGTTTTCATCAGGGTTTCCGCTGAATTTCAGTGGTTTTAGTCAGGCTGTGTAGGTAATTCAAGGTTGGTTAATACATGGCAGTGCCAAGGAGGACCCCTACCCTAAATGGTAAAGAAGATGGGGCAGCATGGTGGCTCAATGGTTTGCAGCACTTACGTCCTAGGTTCAAATCCAACTTAGGGCAATATTTACAAGGAGTTTGTATGTTCTCCCCGTGCGTACATGGTTCTCCCTCGGGTTCTCTGGTTTTCATAACCAAGGTAATTTGACTTCTTATGAAACAGGCCGAAGAGGGCCGTGTAAATGAGCGCCGATCAACTAGACAGCTCGTTGATCGGCGCTCGTTTGCCCCTTTCATAAGGAGCTATGTAGGGGGACGAGCGCTCCTTACTACGATCGCTCGTCCCTATACATCTCCATCATGTCGGCAGCACGTTTTCACAGGGAGATGTGCTGCCGACAACGATAATATTTTAGGCTGCATAAACGATACAATCAGCCGATGAACACTCGTTTGCCCGATATTGGTAAAAGGGCCTTCAGGCTATGTTCAGACATGGCGGAGTTGCTGCGGAATCCACATCGTAGATCCATGCCAATTTACAGTTTAATACACATGTATGAGGATTTTTCAAACACCATCCACATGTAGCAGAAAAATCAGCGTGGAAATCAGGACATTCTATGGATTTTTTTATCCACATCATGACAATTCTGTCGTGGAAAATGCCACAGATTTTCAAGATATTAAATCTAACAAATGCGGATTTGCCGTGGATTCGCTGCAGATTTGTGTGGATTTCCCCCATTAACGGCCTTTATACTTTTATTCTCTTTAGGATCCACTCCTGGCTTTGCCTAACAAAGATACATAAAAACAGCACAAAAATTACCCTGTGAACTCCTTTTCTTTTCTTTTTTTTTTTTTGCTGGGAACACTATGCTCTTTCCATTGTATATAAAATGGCTTCCTACTTGCTTGTATTTCCATTCCCCTTCCCCCCACATACTTTATTTTACTGCTTCCCACAAGTTCAGCCCAATCATCATGTTGTTTTTATTCACAAGATATAATTGTTCTAATGATGTTCTATCTCTGTCCATTTCAGTAAAACTAATGTCTTGGTGAAGCGAAGAGTTTCTCAAATTAAGTTAACGGGGTTGTCTATTTCAGAAAACCTATTTTCATACACCCTATTAAGAAATTCTGAGTTAATAGAGGGGCTCTTGTGTTCGGGATCCTCATCTCTTGGCTAGGCTGGAGTTCCAAAGAGTGTCTCTCGCTCTGGAGGACCTGTCCTGTCCTGCATTACTCCGACAACCCTTTGATATGAATGAGCGCTGTGTAATACTTAATTTCCCCTGCGGTGGTGCTGTAGGGAAATTGAACACTTAGGCTATGTTCACATATGCGTCAGGGCTCTGTTCCGATGGAGCTTTCCGTTAGAACGGAGCCCTGACTGACACATTTCCGTTTCCATCACCATTGATTTCAAAGGTGACGGATCCGATGCCAATGGTTTCCGTTTGCCTCAGTTGTGCAAGGGTTCCATTGTTTTGACGGAATGAATAGCGTAGTCAACTATGGATTCCGTTTGTTTCAGTCATGGTCCAGTTCTGAAGGAAACGGGACCCTGACACAGATGTGAATGAAGCCTTACTGCCAGGTTTTCCCTGGGTCCCAGAAGGAAAACACTTGTAATCCTTGTAATCAGTTCATTGTCAACAAACCCTTCTAGTAAGTGGGGATTGTCCAAAGCAGAGAAGTGGTGTAAATTATTATAAATTTGTCGCGCCTCTGTGGCCTGCCCCTTTGGAAAAGCCACTCCCTTTTCCACAAAAGAAGTGAGAGTGTGGTAAAAAGGCCCAAAGTTGCAAATTCTGAATTTTGGGCCCTTTTGCGACTTTTCTACGCCAGAAAACTGGCGTACAAAGGTTGATCAATTCCCCCTATGTCTATGCAATGGATTTGGAGCAGAGAGAAGGAACTCCGATCCATATAAAGATATTTTGAGAAATTAGTCAATACAATACTGTAGGATCGGCCCCTGCTCTGGAGGACCCATCGCATCCATGCATTACGTCAGCTGCAGGGGAAATGCATGTCTAGACGCAGCTTCTCCCGCGATAACAGCTGGTCATTGGTGGTTAGAGTAGTCAAACCTACGGCGATCAACTGGTTGCCTCACCGGAATCTTTTTTTTTTAAAAAGGGGTTATTTTTGTAAGACAACCCTTTAACGCAATACGTCCTTTTAGGGCACATAGAAAGGGGTTGTCGAATGTATAAAATTGATGGAAAATGTAGCATGATTGCACAAACCCGCTTTCATATATTACTGAATTAGAATATGACAGAACAATTGCGGTCAGCCTAAAGCTATTCCCTATTTTGAGCATTCTCCAGATATTTATTATAAAAATCTCCATTTCCGTGGAATCTTACTGATCTATCATATGAACCGTGTCATGTAAACAAACCAATAGTGAAAATCTAATGAAGTCTCATTCATGACAAGTTTCTCCTACATCTCGAAAGAAACAAAATGGTTGCTCCCCATGGCATTATTATTTCTTAGCTTTGACAATAAATCCACAAATAAAATAACTGCGCACATCAAACAGTTTGAGATGGCAGTGAAATACTTATGAAGTTTGAAATGTAGCATTTCTGCGGCTAATTATTACAAGGAGCTTGTAATAGACGTCTTCCAGTCTGGCCATTATTCAATGCGTTATAAGAAGGACTCATGTTTGGACCAGCTGTATGTAAAAAGGCACAAATCTACTCGAACTAGACAAGTACTACCCATACATAGTAAATTGATCCCACATTGCAGCCACAAAGTGCCCAGTCTAGTGTTGGTCTGGGGTTACTTGGGCCCACCAGAAGAAATTATTTTAGGGGGCCCACCTTCCATCCATAGAGAACATGTTATACGTCTTCTTTTTATCATCACACACACAGGACATATAATCAATAAGGTTCAATATCACGTAGGAGGTACTGATTCTCCTTGCGGAGATCAAGCTGGCAGGGAGTCATTAAGGGCAAAGCCTCCTGGGAAAAGTATGCGAAATAGCTCTCATCCAGCAGGAAGAAAACTGTCTCTCTAGTGCCACCTATAGGTGACTACCCTCCAAAATAATAATGTCTACAGATGGGTGTCTCTGGTTTGGCTATTAACCCAAATCATGTTTTAAGGTTCTATAAAGGCTCGGACATTAATTTGTATCTATAGGTCTCACTAGAGAGGCAGTTTTCTTCATTTTGGATGAGAGCTATTTTGTATAAGGTCTAATAGGCTATTTGTGAATCAATCATAAAAAAAATAGATCCTGGCAAATTATTGGCTCAATAGTCAGCCTCAAGTGGGGGTGTCCACTGTGGGACCTTTGAGGCCCAATATTGTGTCAAAGCCTGGGTGAACCAAAGGACCATCTCGTACTCTGGTCTGTCCATGGCCCATACAATGCTTGCCCTTGCAGAATTTTTTGTATTCATTTAAGAATCTCCTAGACATTCTTTGGATTTTTTTTTTATTGTTTTAACGCTTAAGTTCTCCCAGACCTGTGTCAGCCACAGTGTTAGCCGCAGCATGACATGTAATCAAATTGTCCTCCTAAACAGCCATCAAATATTATGGTACCTGCCAATATTATTATTATTTTTTTTATTTTTAAATGACACATGGTAGGTGGGGGGCTATGTTGAAGAATTGTATTAGGGCGACCCCTATGGAATCTTTGATCCCAACAATGTTGGTCATGACATCTTGACAGAAGACGACCATTCAAGGACCTACATGTTCTTTAAGGTGGCTTCTTCGGCTCCATACATATTTTCCTGTGCTGATCGCTGTACTAGAATCTGCAGGGTCCATTCTCTGCTCTTGTAGGTTGCACGAGACATCTATATATACGCCGGTCAGTTACAATTACGTTCAGCTTCCAGGAGACGCCTTACTGTCTACAAGTGCTCCTGCCAGAAGGGAGAACCTGGAGGTGATCTAAGAAATTTTTTTTATTCATTTTTGGCACATTGCTATACGTTGATTCTTTTTACTTTACATTTCCGCAGGGAAGTCGTCATACACCCGTCAATACTGTCTCTGTGAAATATCCATTCACTTTTAAAGAGCCAGTGAAGCTACCAGTTGACATTAATATGCTGTATATCAGAGAGTACGAGTGAGGGAAGTCACATTCATAAAACTGCACGATCATATCCAAAATGTTGTTCGTTGTTCTTTGTATAGCAAATATTCAGATTTCAGAGTACTGGAAGCAAAACTTTTATCAGATGTTATGAACGACTTCGTATTTCTCTTGCACTAGTTTTGAGAAATCGCTTTTCTTTCGTATATCATAGTATAGGGGGATGTTCACACGGCTTATTTTCAGCCGTTTTTTGGGGCATAAACGCCTCGAAAAAACTGGAAGCTGAATGCCTCCAAACATCTGTCCATACTCCCTAAGGCTATGTTCACGCACAAAACGAAAAACGGCTGTAAAATACGGAGATATTTTCAAGAGAAAACAGCCTCTGATTTTCAGCCATTTTTTAAGCATCAAACGTTCTTTGATGCGTTTTTTTGCGGCCGTTTTTGTATTGACACAATGAAAAATGGCTCCAAAAACGGCTCAAGAAATGACATGCACTTCTTTTCACGGACGGCGTTTTTTTATATGCCATTTTTTTCAAACGGCCGCATAAAAAAACGGCCCGTCGGAACGAAACACCGTTTTTCTCATTGAAATCAATGGGATTATGTTATTTTTTCAGCTGTCTTTCGACGCGTTTACGCCCCCGAAAAAAGGCTGAAAATAAGCCGTGTGAACATACTCTAACAGTAAAATTTGTACTGGTTCTTTAATCTTCTGTATATCCCTAAATAAGATTATAGACTATCAGATCTGATTCCTCAATTCTCTTGCTGCTTAGAAGATCATGACCTTTACTTACCGCTTTGAAAAACTTTCTCTGAACTCCGAAAAAAAATAAAATTAAAGAGGCTCTGTCACCAGATTTTTCAGCCCCTATCTGCTATTGCAGAAGATCGGCGCTGCAATGTAGATTACAGTAACGTTTTTATTTTTAAAAAACGAGCATTTTTGGCCAAGTTATGACCATTTTCGTATTTATGCAAATGAGGCTTGCAAAAGTACAACTGGGCGTGTTGAAAAGTAAAAGTACAACTGGGCGTGTATTATGTGCGTACATCGGGGCGTGTTTACTACTTTTACTAGCTTGTGTATAGAAGTATCATCCACTTCTCTTCAGAACGCCCAGCTTCTGGCAGTGCAGACACACAGCGTGTCCTCGCGAGATCACGCTGTGACGTCACTCACAGGTCCTGCATCGTGTCGGCACCAGAGGCTACAGTTGATTCTGCAGCAGCATCAGCATTTGCAGGTAAGTAGCTACATCGACTTACCTGCAAACGCTGATGCTGCTGCAGAATCATCTGTAGCCTCTGGTGCCGACACGATGCAGGACCTGTGAGTGACGTCACAGTGCTGCACTGCCAGAAGCTGGGCGTTGTGAAGAGAAGTGGATGACACTTCTATACACAACGCCCAGCTAGTAAAAGAAGTAAACACGCCCCGATGTACGCACATAATACACGCCCAGTTGTACTTTTACTTTTCAACACGCCCAGTTGTACTTTTGCAAGCCTCATTTGCATAAATACGAAAATGGTCATAACTTGGCCAAAAATGCTCGTTTTTTAAAAATAAAAACGTTACTGTAATCTACATTGCAGCGCCGATCTGCTGCAATAGCAGATAGGGGCTGCAAAATCTGGTGACAGAGCCTCTTTAAGATAAGGTTTACCTTTTCGGCCAATTTTTTCTGGATGTCAGACCTTTGTGATGTATAAACATCAATATCTACATCCCACCCCGTGAATAGTGGTAATTATGAGTCTATGGGGGGGGGGGGGAATTATCAAGAGCTTTACATCACTTTATTGCCGTAAAAAAGTTGCATATTTTGGCACGTGCATGATTTGCACATTTTTTTTTCCGCTTTTTACCCTTTTAGGCTGCTCTCGTAACATTCGAGAAAAGTGGGCAGGGCTTGCCAGAACGGGGCTGGGCAACCAGCTGCCTGGCAAGCTTACCCTAATTTACGCCAGAAATTGGCATACATTATAGCAGAAATCACTTTGTGATGCGACAACTTTATTTAGAGGCATGCATAGGTTAATAAATTTGTCGCATCTCACTTTAGCGGGCTTCAGTTTAAGACAGGCATATGAAATTCCAATCTTAGTAAATCTGGGCCTCTATGTGCGGACATTGATGTGAATGTGAATCTTATTTTTGAATCTTCATTAGGTCCTCATGACAACACTGCACCTGAAAGAAACCAGAACAGGAAAACCAGAAAGGAAAGAATCTGTCGGTAGTGCAGCCTCAGGCTATGGGCCTTTAAGGTCAAGTGATCATTATTTAGGATATTAAACATTAGAGACAGTTTTTCCCATTTTTGTATGCTTATAAACATTTTTTGTACCTTTTCTAAAATTCTTCAGGTCTACTTTAACTATCTTGGACACAGATAGATGTGAATTGCTTAACAAATTGTATTACTTCTATTGAATAATTGTATTGGTGGCATTGCTTTAGGGTGTACAGAGGTTGCAGTCACAACCAGGGCCTTACTCCCAAGGGGCCCATACAGACATGTGCAGCATAAAAGAGAAATAGACTTGGAATTGGAGCTGAAAAGCTTAACCTACAGTGATGTGAAAAAGTTTTTCCCCACATCCTAATTTTTTTTTCTATATTTGCATATTTGTCACACTTGAATGTTTCAGTTCATTAAACTACTTTTAATATTAGCCAAAGATAATCCAAGTTAACACAAAAAGATGATTTAATTTCAGTCTAGAAAGGGTTATAAAGCCATTTCTAAGGCTCCGACTCCAGCAAACCACAATGAGAGCCATTATGGACAAATGGAGAAAACTTGGAGCAGTGGTGAACCTTCCCAGGAGTGGCCGGCCTGCCAAAATCTCACCAAGAGAGTATCAATGACTTATCCAGGATGTCACAAAAGAACCCAGAAGAACATCCAAAGAACTGAAGGCCTCACCTGTCTCAGTTAAGGTCAATGTACACAATTCACAATTCCACAATATGAAAGACACTGGACAAAAATAGCATCCATGGAAGAGTGGCAAGGCGCAAACCACTGCTGACCAAAAAGAACACAAAAGCTCATCTCACATTTGCTATAAACATCTAGATGACCCCCAAGACTTTTTGGAAAACATTCTGTGATCTGATGAGTCAAAGGTGGAACTTTTTGGAAGACATGGGTCTCGTTAGATCTGGCGTAACGCTAACACCGCATTCCACCATCAGAATATCACACCAGCAGTCCAACGCGGTGGTGGTAGTATGATGGTCTGGAGCTGACTTGTCATAATTGATGAAACCATAAACTCTATAAAAAAAAGATGTCCGCCCTTCTGTTCATGACCTAAAGCTTGAGAGCAGTTGGGTTATGCAGCAGGACAGTAATCCGAAGCACACAAGCATGTCCATCTCCGAATGGCTCAAAAGAAACAAAATTAAGGTTTTGGAGTAGCCAAATTTCTGACTTAAATCCTATTGAGATGCTGTGGCAAGACCTTAAAGGGGCAGTTCATGCTCAAAAACCCTCCAATGTAGCCGAACTAAAACAATTCAGCAAAGAAGAGTGGGACAAAATTCCTCCGCAGCGATGTAAAAGACTCATTGCAAATTATCATAAACGTTTGATCGCAGTTGTTACTGACAGGGGTGGCACAACCAGTTATTAATGGGGCAATTACTTTTTCACATGGGTGATATAGTTTTTGAATAAATCTTTATGCTCAATAAATGGATTGATCATTTAATTTACAAGCTGCATTTTGTGTTTACTCGTGTTGCCTTTATCTAATATTAAGATTAATTGGATGATCTAAAACATTAAAATTGGATTAATTCAAATACTTTTTTACACCACCGTACACGTGCATACTGTACATGTGTTACACGGTGTTCCCCAAGATCTTGGCTTAGTGACACAGGGAGTCCATTACGTATCTCCTCTTTGTGCTCTTTTTTTATGTCCCAGACAAACCCCCAACATCTGTTAATAGTGTTATAATGAAATGAGGAAACAATTCTGCGTTGTTTGGAATTCAGCTTAGTTTAGACTTTTTTGTGAGGACGTTGACTCATAGTGGATTAGTTAATTAGTAGAACTGCTATAACATATAATAAAATTTTACTGTATTTTTGTTTCTTATTTGCAGCAAGCTCTAGGCCATTTTTTTTTTCTTTTTCTGTTTTCCCTCACTGACTTCTATAGGGGACATTTACTACATTCAGAGAGAAGGCTGGGATAGTAGTGTGGTTAAAAACAGCACCATTATACATCTATAAATTTAATGACTTTAGGACCGGAAGAAATTGTTTATTTTGTTCATAATGTTTAAATTTAAAGTTGTGTCAGCCTAAAGTGTTTATCCACAATTCAAGATAATTATTTCTCTCAGTTGGTTGATGAACCAACCAGAGGGGATAATGTACTGGACCTGGTCTAATAGACCAGAAACAATATCAGATGTGAAGGTCCAGGAGCACTTCAGCAACAGTGACCATAATATGGTAGGTTTAATTATCTTTTATTTTTTTTATATATATAAAAAAGTACAAATGGGAGCTACAAAAATCTGTAAATTTAAAAAAGCTAAATTCTATTAACTCAGAAAAGCACTTAGTCTTGTAGACTGGATTCTTGTACTTGTAAAGAGGGATACTGAAGCTAAATGTCGTGTAGTAAGTATATACCCTCTGGTAACAAAATGTTTAGGAATAAAAGGAAACCAATATGGCTTAATAGGAAAGTACTGAATATAATAAGACAAAATCAAAAAGCATTCAAAACATTGAAGGCTGATGGCTCAGAATTTTAGGCATACAAAGATCTCAATAGAAAATGTAAAAATGAAATCAAGTTATCTACAGAAAAACATACATTTTTATAAATATATAAATGACAAAAATATATATTGTGGTTGTCCATTATTATTTGTACATGTATTAATGTTAAATGTCCTCTAATAAAACGTAAATTTAAAAAAATGGCAAAAAGAAATAATCTGAGAATATTGGCCCTCTAAAAATTGACCATGGGAATATGATTGTAGAGGACAAAGACAGGGCTGAAATATTAAACATGTAATTTTTATCTGTGTTTACGCATGAGCTGCCAGTGCCAGATATTCAGGGTGACAGTAAAGGTACTTTTACATGGGCCAATTATCGGGCAAACGAGCGTTCACAAAGCGCACGTTCCCGATCATGGCCCTGTGTAAACAGGGCAACGATCAGCCAATGACCGTGCAAACGCTCGTTCACTGGCGGATTGTATCGTTTATGCTGCAAGAAATATTATTGTTGTCGGCAGCACATGTCCCTGTGTAAACAGGAAGACGGGCTCCTGACATGATAGAAATGTATGAGAACGAGTGATGGCTCGTCCCCATGCATTGCTCCTTGTGAAGGGAGCAAATGAGCGCCGATCAACGAGCTGTCTCGTTGATCGGCATTCGTTTACATGTTCTCAGAGGTTCTCCACCCAAAATTTACCTATTTCACACAGGAGATACAGCTGCGACTAAGCAAATAAAACATTGATAAAGCCCCTGACCCATACGGCATTCATCCACGGGGTATTAAAGGAATTGGGCTAAGTAATGGACAGACCATAGTATCTCATCATCATAAAAGGATTACCTGCAAAGGTATAAAAATCTAATAACTGATAACCAGCATGGATTCATGAAAAACAGGTCGTGCCTATCCAACATGCTCGGTTTCTACAACAGTCTTGTTCTGAAGCTTCAGAGGCAGGGACTGGGGGAACGTGTATGCAAGTGGGTAAAGAATTGGCTACGGGTCAGAAAATGTAAATGGTACATACTAAAAATGGGCTGAAGTCAGCAGCGGGGATCCACAAGGATCGGTGTTAGGCCCAATTCTTTTAAATCTCTGTATTAATGACCTAGTGGATGGGATTGATAGTAAGGTGTCCATTTTTACTGATGCTAAAAAAAACTTTGTAGGATACTTAAAACGCAGCTTGATTGAAAAATATTACAGAAAGTCCTAGATAAGCAGGCAGCATGGGCAAAAACATGGTAGATTCATTTTAATATTGATAAATGTAAAGTAATGGCCTTAGGAATAGTAGGCCTTAGGAATAGTATTAATGCATATACATTACATGGAATGGGACTGGGGATAACAGAACAAGATAAGGACTTGGATATTCTGGTTACAAGCAAGCTCAGCAGTAGTACTCAATGTCAAGCAGCAGCTGCAAAAGCAAACAAGATTTTAGGGTATATACGTGGTAAATACGTGATTTAAAGTGTAGCTAAACGTTCGACAAACTTCTGACATGTCATAGTGACATGTCAGAAGTTTGTATTGGTGGGGGTCCGAGCATGGAGACCCCCACCAATCCCTAGAACGAAGCAGCTGAAGCGTTCGTGTGAGCGCTCAGCTGCTTCGTGTCTGTTCGGCTTTTTCCGGAAAGACAATGTATTGGAGTACGGGCTCTGAGACTTTCTATTGAGTCCGTACACCGATGCATTTATTTCCGGAAAAAGCCGAACAGAAACAAAGCAGCTGAGCGCTCACACGAACTCTTCAGCTGCTTCGTTCTAGCGATTGGTGGCGGTCTCCGTGCTCGGAGCCCCACCAATACAAACTTCTGACATGTCACTATGACATGTCATAAGTTTGTTGAACGTTTAGCTACACTTTAAAATATAAAATTACCCCTCTATAAATACCATGCACTCAGTTTTGGGCTCCACATTGTAAAAAGGATATAGCAGGTAATTTAAAGGCGGGCTACTAGATTATTACATGGAATGGGAGGTCTCTCTTATAATTAGAGTCTAGAAAAATGGGGCTTGTTCAGCTTAAAAAAAGATGCATTAGAGGTGCTCTCATTTACATGTATAAATATTTGTGTGGTCAATACAAAAAACTGCCGCATGATTTATTCTTTCCAAGGACTTTACAAAGGACCAGGGGACATTCATTGTGTGTGGAGGAAAGGTGTTTCTGACATCAACATAGGAAAGGGTCCTTTACTGTTAAAGTAGTCAAAATCTGGAATGCCCTACCCCAAGAGATAGTAACGGCAGCATTTTAAAAAAAAACGGCTAGATGATTATTTACTGATGAATGGCATAGAGGGTTATAAAAAAAAAAAAAACTAGCAATGAATGACGGGTAATTGATTGATAAAGGTTGAAGTCGATGGACCTGTGACTTTTTCTGTCAAAAGGGCTCTATAAATATAGCGTTGGTGCACACTACATATTTTTAAATTTATTTAAACTGGTGTAAATACATTAATAAATCTGCCCTATATATTTACACATGCCTTACTTTATTATGTGATAGTTTTTATTCAGCCTGGGACTTCCATTAAAATGAATGACATTCCAAGGCCGAATTCAGACGAACGTAAAGTACAGCCGTGTGACAGCCGTTGAAACAACGGCCATCACACGGACTCATGTATCTCAATAGGGCCAACTTTCAACTGCAGTTTTCCCGGACCCTCCATAGACTCAAGTCTACGGGGATCTGTGCAAACGGAACCCGTACGGGTGCACCTCGGACGTGAAATACGTTACGTGTTTCACTTCCAAGTCTTCCCAAGTTCATATGAATCTGGCCTAAGAGTAGGAGTTTGTAGCAGGTGGGCTCAAATGAGGTTGTTCCTACCTCAGTATAACAGTGCCTTCTCTTGTACTAATGAGTTTCTGTGTATACGTATATGCAGGTAGGTGACTAAATGACTAAAGGAAGTTCTCCATAGCCTCCAAAATGGCTGACAATGTTTACAACTTCCTGTCCCAAAGAGCAGTAGCAGGTCCTTAGTGTTGATCGAAAAGCTGAAATACTGCGCGGACAAGGGGAAAGGAACAACTATGAATACATGGAAGTTTTAATACTTGCCCAGACATACACTTCAAGGATAATAATATTCCTTCTGTTTTACAATGGGGGAGCTGTAACAACACAGAAAATGACAAACATTATAAAATAAAAACGTACTGAATAACATTGAAACAAAAAACGGGACCCGGTATATTAGAGATTACAATCTAACGAACGTAATAAATGTGCAATACTTTTTTTTGTGACTTCATAGATGCAACAAAAATACCCCTCGTACTACTAATACCCATACTAACACTAACACTAATAATAATAAAAATAATAATAATAATAATAGTTCACTGGGCATTCCTTCACACGAGGCAAAGATTTAGTTTGCCATCCTAGCCCTGTATCTAAATACTCTAGCCGGGAAGAGTGGCTTGTTGCTGCCCTCCTGGCACTTAGCACCCAGGCACATGCTCTGCCATCCCCCCTCCCCTGTTTCTTGCAATATACAGCAATAGACTGAGAATTACAATGTGGCACCCTATTCACAAACAGTAAAATCTCCATTCATACTAATGCAGTTCAGGACATTTCGACTGCAGCTCCTTATCTAAATATAGCAGTAAATCGTCCTGCCTGTCAAATGCCATGGAATTACATGAAGCCATAAAAAGCATCTCTGCTCTACTGTTTACATTACTTTGCAAGCCTAGCCCTGACCTGTCTCTTGTATTCATACTTTCCTTGTAAAGACAGAATAAATCTCCCCTCGCGCAGCTTAGGAACACTTGAAAAATGGCCCAGGCTGCAGCACGCTGAGAGATGCTGAGATTATCACCTGGATGTAGACTTTTCTGGGGTCATCATGATCTGTACTGGTTCTTCGGATCCCTTTACACTGGCCAATTTTGGCCGAAAAAAGAGCGCCGATCAACGAGACAGCTTAGTGATCGGCACTCGTTTGCTCCTTTCACAAGGAGCTATGATCAGTAATGTAAGGGGACGAGCGATCGTTACGACAATCACTCATCCCCATGCGTTACTATCACGATAATATTTTCGGCATTTAAAACGATACAACCAGCCAATGAACCTGCTTTTGCTCGATCATCGGCTGATCATTGCCCTGATTACATTTCCCTGATTACATATGAACGCTACATATGAACGCCCGATCATTGGCCCGCGTTAAAGGGCCATTATACTGGATCCTATACTATAACTAATCATATGTTTACTCTGCTAAACGTATGATTATCCCTAATTGATTTTTCATAGACCAGAATCTGTGACAATTATTCTTTGAAGAAACACACTAACACATTTCGGGGTCGGACCTATGGTGGTTGTCAGTTTTCCGATGTGTGAATTGAAGCAGTTCTGCAGGAGTCAGCTAATATTCCTCAATAATGAGGCGAAAGACTTAAAGTCTATGAATACCTTTGATTATTTTGTTTCCATTGCATGTATTATGGGTAAAAAAAATATTTGTCATTTGTTTTTATTAAGAATATTTGCACTGTTTTTCTTTTGCAGCTTTCATGTATTCCAATAAATTGCAAGACGTCGGAATCAATAGTGCTTAGGGCAAAAAACGCAGCGAAATACGCTTTCTCTGCCTCCCATTGATGTCAATGGGAGGTCAGAGGCGTAAACGCCAGAAGATAGGGCATGATGCTTCTTTTTACCGCGAGACGGTTTTTCCGCTCGCGGTAAAAAAACGCCTCCGCCTCCCATTAAAATCAATGGGAGGCATTTTCAGCTGTTTTTTGGCGCAGTTTCCGACGCGGTTTCCGTGTAAAAAAAACTCAGTGTAAACAGGGCCTAATACAAACGTTTTTTAGATAGAAGGTGGTGTGGCAATGAGCTATTTGCCGCAGGTCCAACTTCTCTTGTCCCCGCAGTTGTTGTTACATTGGCCGACAAGAGAAGCACTGGGTCCGTCAGAGCAGCTCTGTTCTGGCTCATAGGGGGGCCCCCGAGTTGGGCACATGGACAGGGATTGTCTTCATGAGACAACCCATTTAAAGGGAGTGGATATACCCTTCAAATCAGAAATCATCCATTGTGAAATATATATAATAATAGCAGACAAAGGGCAAATATTTTTTCATAGCAGGGAAGATTGTAAGATACAATGGGCACAGGGAACAATGTGAGTAAATCTAGGATGTAGAGACAGCCCCTATGGCAGCTCTAGTGTACATAGAGGGTCGGTACCAGTTACAGTTGGCCTTATCTCCCATATCTAACGGCCAGTGTAAGCATGCATACGTCTCTCCTTATTCAAAAGCACCACAATTTTACAAAAAAAAAAGGAGCGGTATACCACCCTTCTATATTATAAGAGGGTGGCAAAAAAAGAGGCCATCCTGTCACAGTATGTGGCAATGTCATGGTATGAACCAGCACCAGGAGAAGTGGTTCTTCTCCATTCCAAGTTCTTCTTCATGCAAATGCCTAAATTTAATACATTTGGAGCACAGCACTAGGTAATATGTCAGCATTGTGGACAAAAAAGTTCCAAAATAATAAATTAATATACCCAATTACTCAAATAGGATCTGTATCATTTCCTGTCTAGGCTGCTGTATGTCTCCAGAGATCATGATTCTTTCGAATAACGTAATTATAAAATGTCCATCAAATACAATATCAAAACGGTTAATATTGAGCAGCGCAGACAGTAAGAATTTGCCCATCCCCCCTCTCTCCCTACAATATGCCTTAAAGCCCCCAACCTCAGAAGTTCCTGGATTTCTGGCCAATCCCACTTTAGTTATTGGTGATTGTGTTTACAGAAAATGTCTGTCTGGGTATTGTCTGTGTAATAGAAACCAGGGCGAGGATGAAAATGAGATATCCATCTTAATGTATCTTTCCTAGTGAAGCATTCTAAATTATCCATACAGTGAATTTTCTATAGAAAGATGCTCCCTTACCCAACTTAAGGTGGCCATAAATGTGGTTGTAATTTGGCCGATCAGTCCAAAAACGAACAGACTGGTCGATACAATAATCTATACATCTATGGCGACAAAATTAAGAGTGTTGACCAGTAAATGTTGTTGACCTACAAAAAATGTTTATTACCAGTTTATCAGTTTTGATACTTTGGATTTCTCATCTGTATTAGAAACTAAAATCAAATGGTTCAGTATTATTGCCCTACAAGAATCCCTGCAAAAAGGACGTTTCATTTCGGTATCATATATTTGGAAACCATCAACACTTGCAATTAAAAAAACACACAAACACTTTCATGAGCATTAATGGTCAAGACACCAACAGTAGAATTACACCAATATGACCTGTGTGTAAAACCCAATGAGATTGCAACACAATTAGGTTGCAGTTGATTGCCAATGGATCACTTTTAGGCGAGCAGAGGATTGGTCGAACAAGCGTTCATGCGAATGCTCTTTCCTGATCATTGCCCTGTGAACGAGCAAACGCTTGTTTGTTGGATGATCACATCTTTTATGCGGCCAAAAAAATCGTTTATTAGAAGCACATCTCCGCGTGTAACCAGGGAATGTGCTGCCGAGATATGCAAACTCTATTGGGACGGGTGAATGTATTAAAGATAGCTCGTCCTCATCCTGACTATCATTGCTCCATGTAAATTAAGCAAATAAGCATCCATCATCATGTTTCTATTGTCAACCGGAGCTCGTTACCAGGCAGAAAATCTGCCTATGTAAAAGGGCCTTCAGAGAAGCCTATTTAACTGGAGGGTTGACCCAATCTGCATGTCATCAGCCTCTGACAAAAACAAAACAGATGTAGCTAAGAAATGGCTGAGCCAGTGGCCTTGCGACAATCTCAAAACACCAAGGTTACCCTGGGTCAGCATAGGGCATTATTTGGCATGACATGCAGAGCACAACACTACAGAAACAATGTGTTTATTATACCATGAAATAATACCGCCATACAGTAACTGAATAGTACTATTGAATGAACACTACCGCCATGTAGTGAACAAATAATACTGTCATATAGTGACTGAATAACACCACCATACAGTGCCCAAATAGTACCACCAAACAATGCCTGAATGATACTGCCATATAGGGATGGAATAACACCACCATACAGTGACGGAATAACACTACCATATAGTGACGGAATATCACTAGAGAGTGACTTTTTAATACCACCATACAATGACGTAATAATACCACCATACAATGACGTAATAATACCACCATACAGTGACTGAATATCACTACACAGTAATTTTATAATACCACAATATAATGACTAAATAATACCACCACACTGTGACTAAATAATACCACCACACTGTGACTAAATAATACCACCATACTGTGACTAAATAATACCACCACACTGTGACTAAATAATACCACCACACTGTGACTAAATAATACCACCACACTGTGATAGTATAATACCACCATACTGTGACTGAATAATACCACCATACTGTGACTGAATAATACCACCATACTGTGACTGAATAATACCACCATACTGTGACTGAATAATACCACCATACAGTGCCTGGATAATACCTCCATACCATGACTGAATAATACCACCATACTGTGACTGAATAATACCACCATACTGCGACTGAATAATACCACCATACTGTGACTGAATAATACCACCATACTGTGACTGAATAATACCACCATACTGTGACTGAATAATACCACCATACAGTGCCTGGATAATACCTCCATACCATGACTGAATAATACCACCATACTGTGACTGAATAATACCACCATACTGTGACTGAATAATACCACCATACAGTGCCTGGATAATACCTCCATACCATGACTGAATAAAACCACCATACTGTGACTGATTAATAACACCATGCTGTGACTTTATAATACCACCATAAAATTACTGAATAACACCACCATACAGTGACTGAATAATACCAACATATATTGACCAAATTAAGTACCATACACTAACTGATTAAATAGACCACCTTACACATTGCCATCATAAACAATACCTTGCCATGTGCTCCTCAAAATGTGTCTTAAGGCCCTTTTTCATAGGTCAATGGTCGGGTGAACAACCAAGCAAGCGAACACTCATTCATCGACTGATTGCATCTTTTATGCAGCCAAAAAATGGTCGCTAGTTGGCAGCACATCTCCCTGTGTAAACATGTAGATGTTGCCTCATGTAGGTGCTGCCTACATGAGGCAAATACATGGGGAGGAATGATCATAGTAACAATCGTTCGACCCCATATTAACGATCAATGCTCTGTTTGAATGGAGAAACTAGCTCCGATCGACAAGCTGTATTGTCGATCGACGCTCGATTAAAGGTGGTAAACACGGACTAATGTCTGCCAGTGTAAAACCACCTTTAGATGCCTACTTAAGCAGTATCTCTCATATAGCACCACCAACAGTACCTTACCATGTGCCCTCATATACAGTGCCTGCAAGGTGACCCCATAAAGTGTCATCCCCCAAGGTGACCAGATCTGGTTTTAAGCAACTTTGCAGAACAGGACAACTTAAAGGGGTTCTTCAGGCACGGACAGCTGATGACCTATCCACAGAATAGATTATTAGTATATGATCATGGGGGTCTCACACCCGGCCCCGCCCCAATCACATGCTCTGGGTGGCTCTGGGGACCATATGTCCATGCCGGAAGCAGATGGCTCCGACTTCGGAACAGCAGCCACGCTGCAGTAGTTCTTCATTGTTGTTGAGTTCCTCCTTTCCAGTACAGCCGCTATGCAGTGGTTGGATGCATCTGCTTCCGGCTCCGAATACTGCATACCCTGCATAACATCCTGCACACGAAAACAGCCGATCGGTGCGGGATCCAGGTGTCGGACACCCACCGATCATAAACTGATGACCTATCCCGTGGATAGGTCATTAGTTGTCCGTGCCTGGAGATTCCCTTTATGGACTGATCGGTGATTTTTAACATTATGTGGACTTTGTCTTTCATAGAAGAACATCCCAGAGTATATATATTAATAAAGTTCTAAGTACAATATCTTATTTTACTTCGATGGTTGGGATCTGCTTTTGCGAAGTCCCAAAACATTTAAGGTGTGCTTCTATAACTGCTTTCTCTCAGTGACAGTAAAACTGAAGGTCTGGAGTGGAGGAGATATCCTGGTGCAGATCATCTCAGCAGTGAAGAAACATCTGTTAGAGCGTCATGATTACAGAAAGGGACATCTTTCCATCTATCCTTGAGGGACAAGCCCGTCAAGAGTAGCTAATGTTCACGGAGCGGTGCAAGATGACAATGTGTTTAGAATAGGACTTACACGTCCCAAGCCCTGTCACAGCTTAACTTCCTCTTGTATACTTTATAGAGATGGATGTGTCTCCTATGAAACTAAAAACCCAAACATTACAGGAGCTCTCGCTTAATGTATTTATTTGAGAAAAATCTTAACTCACTTTCTCCTAGGTAAAAGCAAGCATCAAAATTTATGGCTGGCTTATCGCCTGCCACTAAGATTTGTTAACCTGCGCGACTAACAATTATGCAAGTTTTCTGTGGGGGAGTAAGAGTTTAAACTCACAGTTTAATGATATACAATCACTAAAGCCTGTGGAGCAATAGTTATTCCTAGTTATTGGGGTTTTCCACAGGACACGCCATAAATGTCTGATGGGTGCAGGTCCCACCTCTGGGACCTCCAATTATTGGGAGACAGATTGCTTGGCTGTTGCTATAACGTCAATAGATTTGAATGGAGAGAGCTGCGCAAGTTGATCACCACATCTCCATTTAATCTCCATCTGGATGTGGCCACCTCACCTGGTGGAAAGGGGGTCCCAGAGGTAGGATCACCATCTATCGGATTTATGACATTTCCTGTGGATTTGCCATAAATGGAGAAAAAACTTTTTTCTGGGGCTATATTATTAATGACCTATCCATAGGATAGACCATCAATATCGTATCGGTGGGGGTCCGACACCTGGCACTCTTGCCAATCCGCTGGCTGAGGCTTGGGCTACTTGGCGACTTTGGCCACAACACAGGTTGCCTGCATAGCAAGTTGCCCGCGACTGTGACACCACAGTGGCGAGGAATCTAAACCCGCAGGACTACTTGCTACTGTCGTATAGCAATCGAGGCAACTTGTAGGTCACAAAGCTTTCATTACCTGCAATGCAGACAGCGTGACACAGTGATCTTTGGCAAAAATTAGCTGTGTAGTCTAAGTCTTGAGGGGCTGCAGCACGCCAGCGAGCATTGCGTCCCCTTCATTATTTACCAGGGTCAGTGTCATACATTTGGTAGTGAACTGCAGTACCAGACACAGCCACAACCAAACGTACGGAGCTCTGCCTGGCAAAATATTCAGACAGCTGAAGGATGGGCTAGGCCATCAATATCATAGTCCCGGTAAACCTCTTTATGGCACTGGAACCGACACTAGGATTTCCATTAGATATAACAACTATAAATGTAGTCTATTTAATATAATCGTCCATATATATCAGAACTCTGTTATTAATCTAAAGGAACAGATACAACGCTATCAGTGAATCCTAAACATTTCGGACATAAAAAGTGAGTATATATATCTACATTTTAGGCAACTAGATTGCAAATTCTGTTTTCTCTCCTCTGCCTGTTCTCCTGCAATGATGAGGCAACATGAAAGACAAATTACCCTTTGAGGAATGCGGCTAAGTCATTATTTAATCACCTTTGAAGCCTTCACTGGCCAGTCTAATGGTGGAGTCCATGGACTCATATGATGGACCACTATCCTGCATAAATATAATAGTCTTTCTTAATTCTGCTTACTCCGTCCTGTACCATGGTTCGAACAATATGTTCTAGAAACTGGAAGTAGTTTTAACAGCTGATTTTCTTTCAATCTGCTCACCAAAAAGGTCTAATTAGCTCATTTTTAATGATAGTGGCCCAAATCCTTAAGAACCTATTACACCTGCCAATTTTGGCCGATGCAACGAGCGACGATCAACGAGACAGCTTGTTGATCAGGGCTCGTTTGCTCCTGTCACAAGGAGCTATGTATGGGGACAAGCGGTCGTTACTCTAATCGCTCGTCCCCATACATTATTATCATGTCGGCAGCGCGTTTCGCTCTTTACACAGGTGATGTGCTGCCGACAACGATAATATTTCCGTTTTTTTAAACGAAAGATCAGCAGATGAACGAGTGTTTGCTCGTTCATCCTCTGATCGCTGCCCTGTTTACACAGTGCAATTTTTGGCATCGAGTGTTATATGAACGCTTGTCTGCACGATAATCGCCCAGTGTAAAAGGTCCTTTACCCCATCAAGTTGCTGGTGTTTGATGCAGCCACAGTCTGGTCCCTTTATCTGTCCATAAGACCTTTGAAGGCTGTTTCTGTAACTTCTATAGACTTCAAAGAAGATAGCTGAGAACATGTCACAGCCACATCGTTTTCCCCTGCAATTCTCCAGATACGCAGAGGTTCCATAGGTGGGACCCCACCTATCAGATGATGATAGCATTCAGGCCCTCATTCAATTAGCTGGAGCAAAGAGCATCTATAAAGCTCATCTCTGGCCCAGGAGGACTCACCACGTTCATACAAAACATGGACAGCCAATTGATTTCAATCAGGGTTGCCAACTTGCTTTTTTTTTTTTCTGGACAGAAAAAAAATTTCTGGACAAATTGGGAGACCAAAATTAATCATAAAGATGATAAGTGATGTCTATAGCTTATAATACTGATATGAACACACACATTAACAGCATGTCAAATTCTAATTACAAAACCAATAATATGTACAAGGTCCTTCAACTTTAAAAAAAATCACTGACGCATCCATTTTTTTTATGAACGCTGGAAAAAAGTCCCTTATTTTTACGAACTGTACAGGGATTTACGGAGCAACCCTGATTTTAATGTGCACCATGTAGTGCTTAATTTCCCCTGTTGTGGTGCTGCAGGGGAATTGAACACTTGCTTATGGTTTCCCTGCCAAATACAGCTGATTGCTTGGGGTCACAGCAGCAGAAGAATCGGTGATATTCTAGTTTTCAAAGGACACCTTTTAACAAAAAGGAATTGTTAAAGGCGGACAACCACTTTATTTAAGATTGGACTATCCTTTAAAAATGATGGCCTTCCAAGTGACTGTTATTATATTCATGAAGTATTTGTTATAAATATGTCTATATAGGCTTTTTATTTGTCCAATTCATGGTATTTCTATTAGCGGTACGTCAAAATCGACTTCTGGTTGATACACCAAATGTGGGATGGGGATGGGCAGAGAAGTAACTATAGGGTGTGCAGAGGTTGCAGTCTAAGGGGGCCCAAAAAATAGCTCTGCCTATGTGAAGAGACCAGTACTATACATAAAACATAATAGTTTGGGGGCCCTGTTCCAGATCTTGTATTGGGGCTCAGGAGCTTCAGGTTACGCCGCTGGTGATCGGTATAATTTGTTATAAAGAAGGAAGGTTGAAAAAATTGTGTTCATATTCATTTACTGTTCAGTTGTTTGTCTTTAATCAAGTGAATAGTAAGGAGTATATTCAGAAGAGCGCTGAAATAGATACCGGCAGACACATGAAAGGAAAGGTATGCAGCCATTTCATAGATAAAGCAAATGACTGAGCTTTTCCTGTATCCCGAATAATCTCCGTAGGGCCCCCAGCAACTCTTGGTTCCCCAGTGTTATGATGCAATTAGGAATTACATTCTTGTAGCATTCGTAATTACTCTGTGGAGCAGATGGAATACATAACTTAAACAGCATGTTCACAGCTCTTCAGAGGGCCGCTTAAGAAAAGGAACATTTTAAAGCCCACAAGTTGCCCAAATCCTATAAAAAGTCATGTTGGTCAGGCACAGGTAGTATTGCACGTGGCATAGCCTTGCAATGTACCTTGGAGGTTCACATGAAGGAACGCTGGTCTTTCTGAAATTCCTCGTTGTTTTTGGCAGCCATCCTATTTTTATCCATCCTGAGTGGTAGGGAGGAATTTTTGTAGATGTTCTCTGATTATAAGGAGGGGGGGGGGGCAAAAACAAAAATAAATGCATTCATCACACTTGGTGGTTGTATTTAGTCAAGATAAAAGAATAGTAAAATTACACCACTTATGTAACCTCCATGATAGCCGTGGAAGGATTTTTTTCTTTGGATGAAAACAAACCCTTCGGGTGCACATAAGAAGACTTTGTATTCACAACCATAATTTATGAGTGTTTTAAGTTTTTATCAGGAAAATCACAAAATTTGCTTGTGACTGTTTCATATAATGTGTTCTGGATTGTCATTTTTTTCTGAGAAAATGTTTCAGCTGTGAGACATATGTGTGAAAATGTCTCACATCGCATGGGACCAATTGAGACATCTATTTTTTGTTTTTTTAAGTGCCACGTTATGTGCTGCCTCTTGTTTCATGTTGTGGGCGCCCATTATGATTTCTGAATTAACATGGCAGCTGGAAGCTTGGTTAGAATATTAAAATAAACTGGTTGTTGGGGTTAAGCTGGCCATACACATTAAACAAAGCTCAGTCACTGATTTTGGTGTGATCAAGCGATCACACTCGATGGCAGATGTTGGGTGAAAGGGAGAGCGGGCATATAGTCACTATAACATGTCAAGTTTTTTAAAAGTTTAGTTACACTTTAATGTTTTGTTTCGGGGAATGAAAACAAAAACTTTTAAAAAGAGCCCAACATGTTAAAGAAACAAACTTATTAAAATAATTAACTTTGCCGACACAGTTCGCATCCCGGGCTATGGGATAAAACATCTGGTGAGCGCAGAGGCTAATCATAGTGCGCTGCAGTGACATGTCACCCATATGTCACCACAAGAGGCCGTGAATGGCTGGCCTGCTCATGTGATGTCATCATGCCAGCAAGTAAACAAAGATGGGTTTATGTTGAACTCATGTATACTTTTTTTTCATCCCTGAAAAATTCCTTTAAGCTGGACTGAGACATTAGAATAGTGTCAGCAGATCCCACCTGTGTTATAGAATAGGCACTTCTACACATACAGTAGGCCCAGCTAGTCTTACCTTCCTCTGGGGCAAAGATTCAGTTCACTGCCCTAGTCATATATCTAAATACCCTTACCAAGATAGTGTGGTTTGTTGTTGGTGCGACCCCGTGGCACCCATTACCTAGGGTACTTGCCCCCCAACTGCCATCCTCCTTTATATAGGAGGACACTTTTTGTATGAGATGTCCAAGATGTACTCTTACATCCCTCCACATAATTGGTGCATAGAGGCAGAATTGCTATAGGTTGTAGAGTTGTACCCCATCCTGATTCCAAAGTTTGGGCACCTTTTTTTTATAGCATAGAAACTTTTAAAAGTTTGTATGGTTAGATACTGCAGCTGAAGTGTGGACCACCTCTGGGTATGGGTCCAGGGAAAAGCGGGGGGCTAAAAAAAAGTGACCACTACACTCGCACCATTCTTTGGCACCCAAGTGGATTATTACCTGTGCCCCAACAGTAATATTTTAAATATAATTGTGCATTTATATTGCCACATGTTGGTATCTAGATAAGTATAAATGCAAAAAAAAAAAGTAGGAGACCAATGAATAACCGGTACAATGAATGAAAATTGCCATGAGGTACAATTCTTCAGTCCCTCAATCCTCACACATCTGCTCTGAATGTACAAAAAAAAATCCTCCGGATTGAGAAACCAATAATTATTGTGGAAACTTATGGTTCATTTCAAAAGTTTTTCATTACATCACAATATTATGACACCTTTAAGGTCTCGTATGAGAGGGTTAATGCATCATTTTAATCTGTATCCTGTGCTCATCCATCCGCCTGCCAGATACGGCCATTCTCCGATGATATTCTGCATGTTTCCGCTCTAAACATAACACAGGAAGGTCACATATAATCTGAAAGGTCATATTTAGCTCATTTTGGAGATTCAGGTTTTTATGTATGTCTGGGGCTCCTGGAATCAGATAAGATTTTTCTCACACTTTACAGGTTTACCTTTTCTCCCTGTGTTATCTTTAACATACACATAAAGGGAATTTATATAATTACGTAGTGAACCACCTTAGTAATAAAAGAGTTCATATACGCAAATCCCTAGTTTGATTTCAGTACCTAGGATTGTAATTGAATTAATTTAATACACGACAGAACTCGCACACTGTCGTTTCCTTATAAACGAACCGCAATAAATATTTGACGTTTTATCAAATGTTTTATTCTCTGTTCATGCAGAAAGCGAAATTCTAATTTCTAGAGGTTTTTCATGTCACCAGGGTGTAGTGCATTGTGGGAGCTGAGATCACAGTTACAGCGGAGCAACCGGGCCACATGGGATCCCACCGCCATGTTTGTTTATGAGGTATATTTTATACCCGCCTTCTCCCCTGTCGGAGGGGTTGATGGTTTTTACTTATTTGAGTTTATACTGAGGTTAACTGTGTTGTCACAAGCAGGTTTTGGAATCCTCTGGAAGCGGAGCTGTCGATCCATCCTGATTGGCCACCAGCGGGATCCTGTTTACTATTTATTTCAGATCTTGTCTGCAAGCGGTGTCCTTTGAAGAAGAATTTTAATAAATAGTAATTTATGGAGTTTTATTGGTAACCCTTAAAAATTACCACAGCCTTTATTCATCCAAAATGTATCTCTTGTGTCGTAATTTATTACTTATTACGTTTATGCTATTATTATGGCACCTGTGATCCTATGCAAAAGATGCAGATAAACCACATCCAAATTCCAAGAAGAAACTTTGGGTAAGATTTATTAAAACTGGTGCAAAGGAAAAGTGGATTTAGTTGTCCATGGCAACCAATCAGGTTCAAGCTCTCATTTTTCAGAGTCCATTTTGAAAATGAAAAAAGCAATTTGATTGGTTGCTATGGGCAACTTCTCCACTTTCCTTTGCACCAGCTTTGATAAATCTCCCAACATGACTGTTAATAGTGAGAAGTTAGGTCACTTTCACATGACAGTATTCTGGTCAGTATTTTGTATCAGTATTTGCAAACCAAAAGCAAATGCAAATCTTTCCATTATAATTTTTGTCTGTATACTTTCCACTACTGGTTTTAGCTTACAACCACTAAAGCAAAATACTGACCAAAATACTGTTGTGTAAACGAGGCCTTACTCGTCTTTTTATGTAGATTTTACCTGTGAAGTTTTCAGGGTCGTAGCTGGGCGGCTACCGGTACTGAGTGCCAGGAAGGGCACCAATAGGCCAGTTTGTCTTGGTCAGCGCATGTAAATACAGGGCTAGGCAGGGTCGTACCGTCCATGAGGCAAGATGAGCTTCTCTGCCTCAGGCAGTGACCTGCTGACTCTCTGAGGGGGCTGCAGCGCCACTGAAACCAGCCGCCGACAACCCCTCCTGCACTATAATTGTGCCTGCGTCTATAAGATGCAGATACAATTACATGAATAAGCACTTCGTGCCCTGCCATTCAGTGCCTTTTATTGACGCAAGCGGCGCGATGATACAGGTACAGAGGGATCTATTTAGGACACTATCCACAGGGGGCTCTATGGGGGCCACTATCTACAGGGGGCTCTGTTGGGCCACTATCTACAGGGGGATCTATGTAGGGCACTATCTACAGGGGGCTCTATGAGGGAACTATCTAAAGGGGGCTCTATGGGGGCACTATCTACAGGAGGCTCTATAGGGGGCACTGTGTATGTGGGGCACTTTCTACAGGGGACTCTATGTAGGGCACTGTCTATAGGAGGCTCTATGCGGGGCACTGTCTATGGGGGTACTATCTACAGGGGGCTCTATGGGGGCCACTATCTACAGGGGGCTCTATTGGGCCACTATCTACAGGGGGATCTATGTAGAGCACTATCTACAGGGGGCTCTATGGGGGAACTATCTACAGGGGGCTCTATGGGGGCACTATCTACAGGAGGCTCTATAGGGGGCACTGTGTATGTGGGGCACTTTCTACAGTGGACTCTATGTAGGGCACTGTCTATAGGAGGCTCTATGCGGGGCACTATCTATGGGGGCACTATCTACAGGGGGCTCTATGGGGGGCACTATCTACAGGGGGCACTGTGTGTGTGTGGTTCTATTATAATCAGGGACACAGTGTATCTTGCTATTATAATCAGGGACACAGTGTATGGTGCTATTATAATCAGGGACACAGTGTACAGCGCTATTATAATTAGAGGTGCAGTGTATGGCGCTATTATATTTAGGGGCTTAGTGTGTGGCACCATCAGAATTTTATCTTCGTTTATAGATGCAGAAATGTTTGAAAAGTGATAAGCTGAGGGCATCTGAGCGGCAAACTTCAGAAATGGGTCGTTATGAGGAGAAGTCATCATGAGGTCTGGACCGGATGGAGAAGAAAAGAGAAAAAGAACAAATAGAAACGGAGATGTCACCTGTGAGTCACTCATTGTAAATGTTTATTCTGCCCCTAATCAATACTGTAGTCACTGTATGATATGCAGCAAGATGATGGGTGGTATGATTTTTTTTGTGAAACAGCAACTCCCAGCATATCCTTATTGTTCAGGCCATGCTGGGAACAGTAGTTTTATGCCATACAAACTTATACGGTATTTATGTGCTGAACTTGGTTCTAGTACTGTATTTATGTACTGAGCTTTGTTCTGGTGCTGTATATATGTACTGAGCTTGGTTCTGGTGTTGTATATATGTACTGAGCTTGGTTCTGGTGTTGTATCATGTACTGAGCTTGGTTCTGGTGTACTTATGTGCTAAACTTCGCTCTAGTACTGTATTTATGTACTTAGCATGGTTCTGGTGCTGTATATGTGTACTGTACTTAGCTTTGTTCTGGTGCTGTATATATGTACTGATCTTTGTTCTGGTGCTGCATTTATGTACTGAGCTTAGTTATGGTGTTGTATATATGTACTGAGCCTGGTTATGCTGTTGTATATATGTATTGAGCTTGGTTCTGGTACTGTATTTATGTAGTGAGCTTGCTTCTGGTGTTGTATTTATGTAGTAAGTTTTGTTCTGGTGTTGTATTTATGTACTGAGCTTTGTTCTGGTGCTGTATTTGTATGCTGAGCTTTGCTCTGGTGTTGTATGTATGTACTGAGCTTTGTTCTGGTACTGTATATACGTATGAGCTTGGTTCTAGAGCTGTTATTACATAGGATATATTTATAATAACAAAATTGCAGGGCAGATGGAATTGTTTTCAATTCATTGTATATTTAATGGGAACCTGTCAGGTACTTTTAACCCATTGAACCACCACCATGCGGTAATACATGACCTGACAATATTTCCAAACATTCCCTTGTTTGTTTTTTTTCAGATGCAGTAAAATCTATAAAATCAACTTTTAAAACGGCGCACACTATATGCTAATTACTCATTAAAGGGTCATGGGGTGGTGCCGCTATACTGAAGAGTCACATAGTCCTGCCTCCAAACCCACCTTTCCATGTTTGATTGACATCCCCTGGCTGTTATACATCCCTACCAGACTCCTCCAACTTTTTCGGATGCGCCATTGCCTTGTACTCCTTGGCCATGCACCGTGCAGCTAGGTGTAGTCTGCCCAGCTTCATCGATGCACCGTGCATGCCAGGGGAGTACAAGGCAACGGTGCATCCGCAAGAGTTGGAGGAGGGTGGTAGTGATGTAGACCATCCAGGGGGATGTCAATCAAGATCTGGGGGTCGCAATATCAATTTTCGCCTCAGGCAGCAGAAAAGCTAGAATCGGCCCTGGGGCTAGGGCAGCAAATCGAACCTTTTCCCGAGGGAAGGAAAGCCTGGTTACGGCTCTAGAAATGTTATTAATAAGTGGAGATTTCTTTTAACCATAGTACTACAACTTGTTTCTCCTGCTGAGTCCTGAGAGCAGTGTTAGACTGGGGTACTTTGGACCCACCAGAGGAAATGATCCTGGCAGCCTATCCACCATATATACGAAACATATGCACGTCCACTTTTAACTGCACTCTAAACTATGCTATTACCATCATGCACACAGGTCAAATCAACAGTAAATTCAAGGAAGCCTAAAGGATCCGTTCAGCAACCTGATGAGCATGCACTGCCTACCTGTGCAGCTCGGCCCTAAAAGTTGAAAGTGGAGGACACTGACTAGAGCAGAATATATTTACATAAGACTTTCTTCATGTTTTTTTCCCGCTGCAATTTACATAATTGCATGAAAAATTTCAGCAATTTGCTGCAATGCCAAAAATTGGTGCAACTAAAAAACACAGCACAACGCACAAAGCCCTATGTAAATATACTGTTACAGTAAGCCAGTGTATGTCTGACACATGGCTAATATATTAGGGTGGAAAATGGGCCAACATTATGTGGGGCCCATTACTGTGTCAGAACCTAAACCAATCAGAGGATCCATGGAAGCAGTTGTTGTTGTTGGATCAGTAACCTAATGTTTTTCAATGGCGTAGCTATAGGGATCACAGCGTTCACAATTGCAACTGGGCCCCAAAGCCCAATGTCTATTCATTGTTACTGTCTGCTGGGCCCTGTATCTAAGCCTATCATATGTGATACTGTTTGCTGGGCCCTGTATCTAAGCCTACCATATGTGATATTGTCCACTGGGCCCTGTGTCTAAGCCTATCATGTGTGGTACTGTCCAGAGGGGTAGCTAAAGGCTCATGGGCCCTGATGCAAAGGTTCTTCTTGGGCCCTTCAAACTTCTCATGGCCGACGACCCACAGCTTTCAGCTGCATCGCTGGGTCTCCTAAGTGACCCAACGATGCAGCACTAGCAGCCAGGTGTGTCACTAAGGTCTTGAAACACCAGGGGAAATAGCCCCAATACATATACCCCCAAAAAAATGTGTGTGCGTGTATGTGTATATAGGAGACAGCATATCTGTAGCACTACGACCCTATAGCTATGGATAGGATTAGATACATTGGATCAGCAGACAGTATCACACATGATAGGATTAGATATAAGGCTCAGCAGACAGTATCACATATGATAGGATTAGATACAGTGGCTCAGCAGACAGTATCACACATGATTGGATTAGATAAAGGGCTCAGCTCGCTGACATTGCGGCTCCAGCGCTGGACCCAGGAAAGGTAAGAATAGTAATTGTTTTGCTTTTTTATGTGTTACTAATTTTTTGTTTGTATTTTTTTACAAGTTCGGTTGTTGGACTACTTCGGATTCGAGGACTACTTCGATAACGGCCTTTTTTTTATTCTCAATAAAATGGTTAATGAGGGTTGTGTGTGGGATTTTTATTTCAATTAAATATTTTTTCTATGTCTTTGTATTTTTCTAAACTTTATTACTGCCACCTTATTAATAGCTGCTGGCTGATTGACAACGTCCATTACTAAGGCAGAACTTAATGCTAGACATGAGGAGGCTAATAATAAACCCCATTATTAGCCCGGTACCCACCGCCCCCAGTGGTACCGGGAAGAGCCAGGTACGATCCAGTACCCGACCATCTGTGCTGCTGCTGTGTTGTATCTGGCTGGTTAAAAAAATGGGTTAACCCCACATCGTTCTTTCCAATTTTTTTAAAACCAGCCAGATACAACACAGCAGCAGCAGGTTAGCATTACCAGGGTGTGAAGGGCCACTGTGTTTGGCCTTTCCCAGACTAACACCAGCCTGCGGCCTCCCCAGTGCACGACCATCACTACAGATGGTCGGGTACTGGATCGTACCCGGCTCTTCCCGACACTATTGGTTGCATCAAAAACAACGGAACCATGTCGCAACGGTGACAAATGGAAACCATTAGCAACGTTTCCGCTACCATGGAGATCAATGGCGAGGGAAACGGAAGCTGAGGTTTCAGTTTGCCTTTCCATTTAGGGGTTAACCCGACAGAAACCTCCGACAGAACCCCTCAACGGAAGGGCAACGGTGATGTGAACACAGCCTAACACATGTGCAGGTATGATACTGTTTGTTAGACCCTGTATCTAAGCCTAAGGTTGGCTTAGATACAGGGTCCAGTAGACAGTAATCTTATACAGTATAAGCTGGGGCCCTGTATCTAAGCCTACCACATGGTAGGCTTAAAAGGGGTTGTCCAGTCACTAAACATTGATGGCCTATCCTCAGGATAGGCCATCAATAGCTGATGGGTCGGGGTCCGACTCCCAGGACCCCCGCCAATCAGCTGTTTTGAGGGGGTTGCAGCCGCTCGTACGAGCGCTGCTTCATTTTCCTTACTTGCTCACACTGTGAATCGCTGACACGTCCGTGTCGGCGATTCACAGTGTGAGAAATTGACCAGAATGAAGGGGAAGTAGCACTCATACGAGTGGCTGCACCCCCTTCAAAACAGCTGATTGGCGGGGTCCCGGGAGTCGGACCCCGAACTATCAGCTCCAGTAGAGTGGTATTGAACTTATCCTCCTCTTCGGCCGCAGCGGATGTCCATCCAGGGTCGGGATGTTGTTCGCAGCGCATAGCGTTGTGACATCATGCGATGCGCACAGCGCTGTGACGTCGGGACCACTGCGCTCCGGAACTAGGAAGGTAACTACTGTCAGTTACTATGGTAATCGGGGCCCATACAGTTTATTACATAGGCCCCAGTTACTAAAGTAACGTTTGATGTGGTGCGGGGGGCCGTTGGCCCCCCTGGCTTCGGAGCCCGGTCTCAATTGCAACCGTTGCGACCCCTATAGTTATGCCACTGACACTGTCTGCTGGGCCCTATATCTAAGCCTCTCATGTGATAAAGAAATGAAGAAAGCCTCCAGCTCACCTTGTTTGCTAGTTCATTAGGATTACCCCGCACGGATCCTCGTGTCGGTTCACGATGGTGTATAGCAGCAAAAAGGGGAAAGATGGATCCAGCGTGGATGCGTTTAAAATGGAACAAGTTCCAAGTTTAATTGATCAAATAATTCTAAAAAGAATAGGACTTGGTTGAAAGTGTAAGATCCTGGAGTGTGAAGAAAATATCCAGTATAGAAAAAGCCTACGCGTTTCTGACGCTAACTGCGTCCTTAGCCATGACTAAGGACGCGGTTAGCGTCAGAAACGCGTAGGCTTTTTCTATACTGGATATTTTCCTCACACTCCAGGATCTTACACTTTCAACCAAGTCCTATTCTTTTTAGAATTATTTGATCAATTAAACTTGGAACTTGTTCCATTTTAAACGCATCCACGCTGGATCCATCTTTCCCCTTTTTGCTGCCTCTCATGTGATACTGTCTTCTGGGCCCTGTATCTAAGCCTATCATGTGTGATACTCATAATATCTTCTGGGCCCTGGATCTAAGCCTATCATGTCTGATAATGTCCGCTGGGCCCTGTATCTAAGCCTATCATGTGTGATACTGTCTGCTGGGCCCTGTATTTAAGCCTATTATGTGTGATACATTCAGTGGCGTAGGCATAGGGGTCGTAGTCGGTTAGATATGCTGTCTCTGATATATATATACACACACACACACACACAGACACATTTTGGTGGGGGAAAAACATATGTATTAGGCTATTGCCCCTGATGTTTTAAGACCTTAGTAACGCCCCTGGCTGCTGGTGCTGCATCAATGGGTCACTTAGGAGACCATGAAGAGTTAGGGGCTCAAGAAGATCTTTTGCTCCATCCTTCTATCCACAAGAGACAGTGGGAGAATGTCGCTTCCCCATACAGATTAGACTGTCAGTGAGATTCTCTGACATTTGTCTAATGTGTACGGGCAAAATTAAGATGGCCGTACACCCCAAATAGCTGTCGACCACTTATTCAGTCAAAACCAATTCCTTTGGCCACCCATAAACACGCACACTCGACTGGGCATGCATATGTTGTCAATGGGGAGAGGGGAATAAGCAGCTGACGAATACCTTTGGCAGCAACTTATCTCCTGCAGGAAAAATAGATCGGGCATATTGAAATCCAACATGCCCAATCCTTCTTTCTCACAATATCTGCCATCGGGGGAGAGTTGGGAGACTCCCATATACATTAGATGCTCATCCGGTTTTTCCGTAATTCGTGTCCGGCTGACGTTCATCTAATGTATAAGGGCAGCTTTAAACTTGCAGCATGAAGTGCTTCTAATGAGTCTATAGCTGTCCATACTCATGGATCCTACAGATTTTGACGGGATCCATGGAGAGTCCAAGATATCAAATTGGGTGAAAATTTTTTCAACAGGGTTGAATCTTAAGGCTCTATCACACGGGCCAATGATTGGGCAAACGAGCGTTCATATTGTAAACAGGGCAACGATAAGCCGATGAACGAGCAAATGCTCTTTTATGCAAAATTAAAAATCATCATTGTCGGCAGGCATCTCCCTGTGCTGCCCACATGATGTGCTGCCAACACAATGACAATGCATTGTTACAAGCGTTCGGAGTAACCAGCGGTCGTCCCTATACATAAGCAATCATTGTTCCGCGTGGAAGGAGCAAACGAGCGCCAATCAACGAGCTGCCTCGTTGATGGGCGCTCATTTACAGGGCCTACGTAGGATCCTTTTTCCTGGTAACAAAGCAACACCAAAGGCATCACAAACCATAACCCAAGCCCTGTCTATTGTCACATTGCCAAACAGCCAAATAATGGTCCGTATCATAAAGGTTAAGAAAAAACAGACTAATTTTAGACAGCAGAACCTCAGAACGATATGGTCATTTGTCAAGCCTGAAATTTTCATACGTTTATTTTTTCCATGGTGTTAAGTGTCCATGTAACCGGTGTCGCCCTTATACAAGGAAGCTAGATAGCAATATTTATAGGGATTTTTTTGGGTCAGATCGGTCATCCTGGGGAAGGAGGGGGTGACAGGTAGTGCAGTTGTGGGACAGTTTCCATCTCTTGATCAACATCGTTGTCTCCATGAGATGATGAATGTCGCAGAAAGAGAGAAGTATGTGCGCAATGCTCGTTCAGCGCTTGTGTTTGGAATACATATTCTCACTGTCAGGTCGTTCCGTTTTCTGGTCTGCTGGGTATTTCTTATAGCTTTGTACCTGGCTGATGCATAATGTTTCCTGGCTACTATTTCTGCTGACCTCTATGCCTGGAAAGTTTAGTATACACGCTAAAGGTCATAGATCAAAGTGACCTCTGAACAGAAACAGTGGTCTGAACGTGAGGCATGAAGCTTATTATCTCTGTAGTTGTAAAATGGCCTCCAATAAAACATTGTGGACCTCATTAGGCGGCTCTGCTTGTATCTCTGACCACCTACAATCTCTGATATGTAGTGTCAAGGTGGTCTGTAAAGGTCAGCTCATTACTTACAACTAAGAATGTCAGCCCATTTTTCTATATTTTAACCGAGCGTCTGTTTAATGGAAATTTGAGATTTTTAGAAAAAAAACAAAAACTTACTAGAGGGCAGAATACACTTTTGGGATGGGTTCTATGGTTCATAGTAAATAATGCTTGAATAACCGATAATATGTAGTCAGGGGCGTAGCTATAGGGGGTGCAGAGGTAGCTGTCGTACCCGGGCCCTGGAGTCTGAGGCGGCCCAAAAGCCCCTCATAAGCCACATAAGAAGACACCAGTATTATTAATTATATATGGTATATAGATAGATAGATAGACAGATAGATAGATAGATAGATAGATAGATAGATAGATAGATAGATAGATAGATAGATAGATTATTGTTTACTGATCCTACATTTCAGAGTGTAGTTCTTCTGGTCTTCATTGGAAACCTTGTCGTTAGATTCCCACTGTTCCTCCACAAAATGCACGGGTATTGAGGAGGAGTTAGGATGGAGCGGCGGTCGAACGTGTGTGCTGCTGCTCTATTTAAAGACTATAGCGCTATACTCGGCTGTCCTCATCAGTCCCATAAACTTTAAATAGAGTGGTGGACGAGCATGAGCAAGTTTGCATTGAGGAGGAACAGTGGACTCTTGGACTCTGGACTCCCATTCTAGTGATCGGTGTGGGTCCCAGTGGTGGGCCCCCCAGTGATCATACATTTATCACCAATCCCGTGGATAGATAATAAATGTCCTTTGTGGGAAAACCCCTTTAGGTACTTAGCTCAGCTCCTACTATACAGTGGGCAGTTTGTTTCTCCTGCATTACATTACTGTACAGTGCCCAGTGTAAAGACTTCACTTGAAAGAATGAAAATCACCAGTGAACGCAATGTACCGACCTTAAGCCACCCACAAATGCTGGGAGATTTCAGCTCTGAGGCCTGCCAAACTCAGGATCAGTACGGAACCCCTCAATGGAAGGGCAACGGTGATGTGAACAGGCCTTTAGTAATCTACTGCTCTCACAGCTGACTGATTGTTACAATGTATCATTGTAGGCAATCATCTGTTAACTAAACAAAGAAATATACATTTATCTCCTATCCTTGACCTCCTCTGATTGTTCTTTTGCCTAGACTGATACATTGTAACCAACCCTCAGCTATGTAAGCAGCACTAGGCCAGAAGGGGTTTTAAACCTCTGAATGTAAAAATATTTCCATTCACTAACAGTAAGCAGTGACCTTATAATGATGGTGACTTGTTGAAACAAAAGATATATTAGAACTTTTTAGAACTTTTTATTATACGATGATTAGGCTTTGTTTACATAAATATGGAAAATCCCTTTAATAACTTTGTGTCTTTGCAGAGCTGAAGGCTGTTGTGAGATTGAAAACAAGGTGCGGTCCAGAGGAATGTTCTGGCCTGTGTTCCTGTATACACAATAGTTTATGTTTAACAAAACTGGAAACCGTTACACATGTTTATGAACGTTACGGGCCGCTATTTTTATGCTAACAAATCGGATTGTTTAATGCTGAAAAGAGCAATAATATGACGTAATCAGATATCAGTATAATCATTTCTGAATGAGGGTTGTAGTTCACAGTGTATCAATCCTATCATGTTATTAAAGGGACAGTGAACCCTCTCATAATTCAAATAACCAGCGTTGGATTGGCCCACCAGAGTACAAGAGGATCCTCCAGTGGTCAAGCCAGTGGTCAAGGATCTGACACAATAATGGGTCCCAAAGACAACTACATTTGGAGCAGACTTTGGAGTCAATCACTTGCCCCTAGGGTCAATTTCTTATTGGATGATTCACAAATAACCTATTAGATCTTATTGATGATATGTCCTGTATGTACAATGATAGCAACAAAGCTTATGATGTAATTTAAAGTCAACGTCTACATGTTCTGTATAGATTGAGGGTGGACCCTCAGAGTCATTTCCTCTGGTGGGCACAAGGAACCCCAGTCCAACACTTCAAATAGCCCTAAGAGAAGGTTGTAGGGGGATCTTTCTGCTTACAGATCTTGCTGCTGCACAAAAATGTAAGCATTGCATTATGCCCATTTATATCAATAGGCTAACAGAGGACTAATAGTTTTCAATGAGTGCAGAGTTCTCCAGTGGGAAGTGCCAAGTTGGATACTTCTCTTAGCTTTAACTAATGGAGAGGGATCCTAAGCAAGGTGAATTTTCCCACCATTAGCTACACATGCCCTCATAAATCATATGAAATAGGACTTACTGTTGCAGAACGTAACTTTAAAAAACAATACAACATTTTTAACACCATACTAATTTATCTTTATTGCGGTTGGAGCTGTTTTTCTGATTCAGAGCTCCTGCATAGATATAGAATTAATTGGTAATAATCTGCCTACCTACAGTTGCCACAAAGGGGAGCTTAGAAGCTGACTGTGTACTGTTTTATTATTAAAGAGGTTCTGTCACCACATTATAAGTGGCCTATATTGTACATAATGTGATCGGCGCTGTAATGTAGATTACAGCAGTGTTTTTTATTAAGAAAAACGATCATTTTTGACGGAGTTATGACCTATATTAGCTTTATGCTAATGAGTTTCTCAATGGACAGCTGGGCGTGTTTTACTTTTTGGCCAAGTGGGCGTTGTACAGAGGAGTGTATGACGCTGACCAATCAGTGACCAATCAGTGACCAATCAGCGTCATACGCTTCTCTCCATTCATTTACACTGCACATAGCGATATAGCTATATCGCTATGTGCAGCCACATAAACACACTATAACGTTACTGCAGTGTCCTGACAATGAATATACATTACCTCCAGCCAGGACGGGATGTGTATTCAGAATTCTGCCCAGTTGTCCATTGAGAAACGTATTATCATAAAGCTAATATAGGTCATAACTCCGTCAAAAATGATCGTTTTTCCAAATAAAAAACACTGCTGTAATCTACATTACAGCGCCGATTACATCATGTACAAGATAGGCCACTTATAATGTGGTGACCGAGCCTCTTTAAGTTCAATGTATAAACAGTATGCAGTAAGCTTCCTCTTGTGGTGGCTGCAGGTAGCCCAAATTTTTTAATTTAATTTAGCTGTGCAAGGGGCTACTGTTGGGACCTCAATGGGCTCTCATAGCCCTGCAATACAATCAGTTTTATAAAACATAGCTAAAGATTTTATCTGTGGGACCCATGAGCTGAGACCCCTATGATCTCTAGAATAATGGGAACAATATTAGCTATAGCTGTCTGTCTCTAATATAGTCACATAGTAGAAGGTTGAAAAAGCACATAGGCCAATAAAGTTCAACCTATCACCCAACAGTGTTAATCCAAAAGATCTCTGAGCTAAATGTTTATACTGTGAAATACTGCCCTTATGGGAGCACACAGCACGGTCTCTATTTATAGGTGGCGGTTCTAATTTCACCAATAAAAACTACTAACATGTCTCTATGATAGGTCAGAATTTTTATAAAACTGGAGATTCACTTTAAGGATATTAATGCTAATAATTTTTATATATATATATATATATATATATATATATATATATATATATATATTAGTCCTTCTCAATGAATTAGAATATTATCGAAAAGTTAATTTATTTCAGTAATTCAATTCAAAAAGTGAAACCCATATATTCTATAGATTCATTACACACAGAGTGATCTATTTCCAGCAGTTTTTTTTTTTTAATGTTGATGATTATGGCTAACAGTTACTGAAAACCCAAATGTAGTGTCAGAAAATTTTAATATTGGGTAAAAGTTGAAGATTGTAGCCTGATGTTGACACTCTAATCAGCGAATCAACACAAAACACCTGCAAATGTTTCCTAAGTCTTTATAAGGACGGGTCTGCTGCTCAGTGGTCCAAATTCCTGTTCTCAGATGAAATTAAATTTTGCATTTCATTTGGAAATCTCGGTCCCAGAGTCTGGAGGAAGAGTGGAGAGGCGTCAATCCAAGTTGCTTGCGTTCCAGTGTGAAGTTTCCACAGTCAGTGTTGGTTTGGGGGCCATGTCATCTGCTGGTGTTGGTCCACTGTGTTATATCAAGTCCAGAGTCAGCGCAGCGTCTACCAGGACATTTTCCAGCACTTCATGCTTCCCTCTGCTGACAGCTTTATGGAGATGCTGATTTCATTTTCAAGCAGGACTTGGCACCTGCCCACACTGCCAAAAGTACCAATACCTGGTGTAATAACCACAGTATCACTGCGCTTGATTGGCCAGAAAACTCGCCTGACCTAAACCCCACAGAGAATCTATAGGGTATTGTCAAGAGGAAGATGAGAGACACCAGACCCAACAATGCAGACGAGCTGAAGGCCGCTATCAAAGCAACCTGGGCTTCCATAACACCTCAGCAGTGCCACAGGCTGATCGCCTCCATGCCACGCCGCATTGATAACACCTCAGCAGTGCCACAGGATGATCGCCTCCATGCCACGCCGCATTGATAACATCTCAGTAGTGCCACAGGCTGATTGCCCCCATGCCACGCTGCATTGATAACACCTCAGCAGTGCCACAGGCTGATCACCTCCATGCCACGCCGCATTGATAACACCTCAGCAGTGCCACAGACTGATCGCCTCCATGCCACGCCGCATTGATAACAGCTCAGCAGTACCACAGGCTGATCACCTCCATGCCACGCTGCATTGATAACAGCTCAGCAGTGCCACAGACTGATCGCCTCCATGCCACGCTGCATTGATAACACCTCAGCAGTGCCACAGGCTGATCACCTGCATGCCACGCCGCATTGATAACACCTCAGCAGTGCCACAGACTGATCGCCTCCATGCCACGCTGCATTGATAACACCTCAGCAGTGCCACAGGCTGATCACCCCCGTGCCACGCCGCATTGATAACATCTCAGCAGTGCCACAGGCTGATCACCTCCATGCCACGCCGCATTGATAACACCTCAGCAGTGCCACAGGCTGATCGCCTCCATGCCACGCCGCATTGATGCAGTAATTCATGCAAAAGGAGCCCCAACCAAGTATTGAGGGCAGATACTGTACATACTTTTCAGTAGGCTTACATTTCAGTATTAAAAATCATTTTTGAAATTGGGCTTATATAATATTCTAATTTTCTGAGAGACTAAATTTTGGGTTTTCATTAACTGTTACCATAATCGTCAACATTAAAAATAAAAAAATTCTGGAAATAGATCCCCCTGTGTGTAATAAATCTATATCATATAGGAGTTTCACTTTTTGAATTGAATTACTGAAATAAATTAACTTTCTGATGATATTCTAATTCATTGACAAGAACTATATATATATATTTATTTATTAGAGTGACAATGTCAAGGTGGGTCAAATATTGGAATGTCAGCAGCACTGCCATTTCCTAAATTTAGCATGGGTTCCCACCAGGGGTGGTCTGGAAGACATCTGGCCACCCGGGCATTAAAAGTCATAGGCCCTTGCCAACCACTATAGCCATTATACACTTGGTTTGCATAAATAAATAGCATTTGAGGACCACTTATCACTTGCATTTTTTTGCAGAACCTACACGTAGACTTTGAGGGCTCATTCAGACGAGTGTGTCACACGGACACATTTATTTCAATGGGCCCGTTTACATGGACGTTGTTTCTACGGAGTGCGTGAAGGGTCCGTAGAAAAATAGAATATGTCCTATTTTCCTGCATTTTCACGCACCCTTCCATAGATTGGTGATAACGTGTCCCGCATGGGTGCACCTCGGACGTGAAAAACTGCCGTTTTTCACATCCGAGGTTGTTCATGCTCGTCTGAATGCAGCTTAAGAAGTCTGGTAACTAACTAAGGGGCAGTGGGCCCTTCTGGCCATAAACCATATTGCCCAAATGGCCCCCTAGCTCAAACCTTACCCCAGGAAATAGCCAGCAGGCTATTAAAGTGACAACTGTGCCCTTGAGGGCATTTTTAGGTACCATGGACCCATTTCCTGAGCATGTAAAATACTTTTATTTTCTTAATTATACATATTTGCTATAGGGTGAAAATATATAATAGATGAAATTTATGGGCTTTGCTGCACACTACATCATTCCTGAAATCCTTTTTATATATATATATTTCTATACTTATTTTTCTTTTTCTTTTTTTTTCTTTATACCAAGCACATGCAGTAGGCTAGGCATGAAAGAGTTAAAATGCCACAGATTCCAGACATGGCAATTTCGGCACTAATGTCTAAAAGGACTGAAGAAAGTAGGATTAGCTCAGTGATAATAATATCACAGAACCTTCTGCTCCTCCCTTTGCATTCTCTTAATCATACAGTTAGCTTATGACCCCCCCATCATCCCCGCCTCTTGTCTTTTGAGGGGTCTGGTGCCGGCTGAGAGCTTGTGGCTTACTGCTCCCCCCTCTCCAAAGGCCTTTCACTTGTCTCTTTCCATAACAAGCTACAGTGCTGAGAGAAAACAGACCCTCTCCCTACAGGGTTCACCCCTCCTTTCACCTTAGCGTTTGTTGCTCCCTCAGTCACAGGAATATACAGACTTCAAATGAACTGTCCCAAACGCAGTCCGAGTCTGAACATTGCGCCAGAAAATGGTCAAATACAATATAAATTCTGCTACAAAGTCAAGTGACCTCAAGTCTAACAATGGATCCCACATGAAATGATATTGTTCTTCAAATCTCCATCATACACTGTAGAGCTGTATAAAGAGCATGAAAAGACTAATGCAAGCCATAAGCTGCCCATGTACATTAGATAGACATAAGACTGATTTCATCAGGATCTGAAGACCATATGATGTCTATGGAGCAGCCTGACTCTTGCCCAATGACTATCCCGTGAAAAAACGACATGTGTTTCCTTACACACATTTTTGGCCAAACATCTATAGAAAATCTATAGCCACCTATAGACGTCAATAACGGACAATAGTGAGCATGTGCAGTGATAAAAGGGGTGGAATCTGGAGTTTTATGAGAGCTATATTGCCCCATGTAAAAAGTTGGCATTCCATATTTTCCTATGCAGACAATGGAGATGATCCTAGTAATTCCAAGGTGACTTCTGAGAAAGTGAGAATACTGGGTTATTTTGTTGTTTTTTTTGATCAAGTAACATTAGTTGAAAAAAAAAGAAGAGGTTGTTGTGTTTCTAAAAAGCGGTTTTACATCAAGGACTAATTTAATTTATTTATAACTAATTTATTATTACTACAATAGTAGAATAGAATACACATTAACACATCTATTATTACAAAATTATAACAATATATAATAATAATAATAATAATAATCTTTATTTATATAGCGCCAACATATTACGCAGCACTTTACAATTTAGAGGGAACATGAAACAAACAATATCAGACATTACATAGTGACAAAGTTCATTTACAATTCAAACCTGGGGAGTGAGGACCCTGCTCGCAAGAGCTTACAATCTATGAGGACATAAGGGAGACACAAAGTGTAACAGTGTTTGTTCTGTACAATGGTCCGGCCATCTTTATACACATGCGGTGGGAACATAAAGCTGCATGAGCCGGTCACCAGCCAGTATCCGTGTATGACGGACATGAAGAGAAGGAGTGTGAGGGAATCTTATTCTGATGACTAATCTAAAAGGAGGGCCATGGAAAGAAGTCAGATTAGGGAATGTTATAGGCCTGTCTAAATAGATGTGTTTTCAGGGCACGTTAAAACTGTGGATATTGGGAATTAATCGGATTGTCTGGGGTAGCGCTTTCCAGAGGACGGGTGCAGCACGAGAGAAATCTTGGAGACGGGAGTGGGAGGTTCGGATTATGGAGGATTTTAATCAAAGGTCGTTGGCAGAACGTAGAGCCCGAGTAGGGTGGTAGACAGAGATGAGGGAGGAGATGTAAGGAGGTGCAGCACTGTGGAGAGCTTTGTGGGTGAGAGTAATAAGTTTGAATTTTATTCGGAAGGGGATGGGCAACCAGTGCAGTGACTGGCACAGATTAGAGGCGTTGGTATAGCGGTAGATAGATAGATAGATAGATAGATAGATAGATAGATAGATAGATAGATAGATAGATAGATAGATAGATATGAAAAGAGTAATGCGGAAATAAATTCTGTTACGTCCCTTTTATTTATTCTTTATTGGAAAAAAAAAGCAGAACACAGAAATGGAACAATCATGGGTAATGTACAATACTGCACGAAACGATAGGAATTACGCCTGCATGATTGTAGACTGTGTCACTGGCAATTGTTGTCGTTTTTCCAGACTGTACATATCTTGCTGTTTTCACCAGGGCTCCCAGTCATGACCCTGAGATTGTCCTGCAAGTAACTCCTGTACAACAGTAGACAGGCCAGGGAAGAAATGTGACAGCAAACAGAACAAAGTAGCCCAGGTGTGGCAATAACAAGCCGACATGACAATATGTGGTACGAAAGCATGCGACAGGGACATAGACAAGCCAAGAGTTCAGAACCAGGGAAACACAGACAGGATAAGAGATCAGCCAAGCTCAGAGTCAAACAAGACAGGAGCTAATCCAACCAGAAGATCAAGATGGGAACCAGGAGCAGAATCCAGCAAAGCCAAAACAGTAGGAACTGGAGTCATCAATAAAGAGGAAGAATGAAATGTAATTCCCCATTAAAGCATATGCACTTTACAATTTAAAAAATGTAAGGATACCAAGTGTGAACCTTTGTCATTTTTCCTAAAAAGTGTCTCTCAAACTCAAAAACCCGGTCAGGAACTAGGTGGGCGCTCGAGAAGAAGCCAGACAGGACATGTGGTGCTTCTATAGTGAGTAGCCCCCAAGATAGATGTGAACATAGCCTTAAATTCCACCTGGCACCCTTAGACACAATGACTTCTATAACTGTAGCTGTAATCGACAGGCAGAATCCATCTTTTTAGGCATTTTAAGGTGGCAGAAGATTGGAAGTGACACTCAAAACACTTTGCAATTGACCCATTATTTCAAGGTTCAAACATTTAAAACTTTTCAATTTTGGCCTACTTTAGACTAAATTTGCATTCACATATTTATTTTTTAAATAAATTTACCTAACTTTTGTGAAACACTTAGAGATTTCGGGCACACTACTGCATTAGGTCTCCGTCCATTCCATGAGTTGTATGCAGCCATAATATGGCACCCATAAAAGTTTATGGGGCCCTGCTGTACCCCCAAAATAATCTACAAAAAGTATGCTATATTCTATTGGATAACATATTACAGAGATATTCCACCCAAGAAACATTGACGAAAGGTATCAATACCCCTGTGATACAGAACCGTACTGAAACACCATATGGTGGCACATGGAGTGACAACGTCTCCATAGTATCCAATCCTATTATTTACTCAAAGACAGGGAGAAAAAAAATTATATCAGCCCCAAAAAGACCCAAACTTTCTTTTACATCTTTTCCATATAAATATGTATATATATATATATATATGTAACTTTTTTTTTTCCACTGGAACTTTTTTTTTTTTTGGGGCTTATAAATCTAACACATTGTTTAAGCAGTCAAAAAGAGAGGAAAGGAAATATTTTTGAGAATTTATCTCACATCATATCACCTTATAAGGAATTTCCCCTGTACATAGAGATAATGTAAATACAGTGCAGTTACAGTCTTGTGCGTGAGCCCCTGCTTAAGATAACAGACATTATCCTTATTTTGATTAGAAATATTTTAACATTAGATATATGCAAAACAGTCTATATACACACTGCACTCTTTTTTTTTTTCTTTCCCTAATAAATAATATAAAAAATGTACAAATACAAAATTTTTCCAAAAATTCCATGTAAACAGGTCATTTATTGCAATTTTAGATTATTACTATTTTTCACAATTTAGTACAACTGAAACATAAATTATTATCATTAAAAAAAAGCAATTTATTTATTCTGTTTTAATTATTATTATTATTTTTTTAATGTAACAACTTTACTGAAGACTGAATTAATTTCATTCTGGCAAAATAAAATGTAGTTTGCAGAGAAATATATTCCAACTTTGCAAAATATACTTATATGTTAACATTGTTTTAAAATCGTAAAAAGTGAACTTTTTCAAGAAATATTTAATAAAAAATTGTGTTGTGTCCTATAGATTTTTTTCTGTTGACTGTTTGCAAATGAGGGTAATAACAATTTTTAACATGTATTGTTTGTAAAAACATATATGAAATACATGAATATACTCTGAATTTTATATTCCTTCATAACTCATGGTTAAACCATTGACGTCTATAGTAAATATATATTTCTTGAGACATTTTTAGCGTTGCATTTAATAGCATATCCTTTTTGTGTCATAACTTTTTGCCTTTGTTTTTCCCTCTTCTCTAATACACTTTCCAAGTTCCTTTTTTGACTGTATTTTACCTTAAAGTGGCCCTGTCATTTATAGAAGTTAAAAGACAAAAACCCCAATTTGTTAATAATCACTAAATTCTTTGATTAATTACGTAAAATTCATTTATAGACTCACATAATGAATTCCTCCATTCCATGTGCAGTTTATGAAATGTGTATGACATGAAAAAGCCACTTTGCCATAACTGATTTTAAGGATAAGTTTGCCAGATCATGGTATGTAACTATAATACAAGAGCCCAGGAGGCTTTTATAGAGCTCAAAATTTACGGATCAAGTTAAATAAACCCCTGGGTGCACCCCTGTGATTGACAGCCGCACTCCCACTGTAATGCCCAGCCGCAGAGAAAACTCAGATCCTGGCCCTTTAACTCCTTATATGTTGCCTTCAATACTAAGCGACGCATCTAAAGAGAGTAAACAAAGGTTGTTTCTAAAACTGTCTGCCTCGCCATTGCGATCACCGTAGCTGATAGTTTTGGGCTCTATTCACACTTGCTCTGTGGTTTCCATTCACAACGGACACCACGATGCATAGCTGGATCCACTGAACAACGAATCCTACCAACACTCTGAAAGACCCTATTGATTACATTGGGTCTATTGGGTTCCGCCAAGATTTCCATAGTCGTGACGGGAAAAATGGTGCAGCATAAAAAAATATTTTTCTTGTCAAATATGACAAAAACTGCCAGTCTCTGAACGTAGATGTGAATTTAGCCTGGCAATCCTAAATATGGCCCCACAGCTGACCAGGGACAATTCCTGTTCAGGTATAATAAAGGCATACCCTAACAGGTGCCTGTGCATTATATATGAGTTATACATACATACATACATACATACATACATACATACATACATACATACATACATACATTCCAATACATTGTGGGGAAAAAAACTAAGATAAAAGATCCCCTGTTGGGATTTTAAAAAAAGTGAGACAAAATTAAATAAACTTAACAAAAATAAAAATAATCAGAAAAGTAAAAAAAATTTAAAAAATAAACACAATTTTTACTAAATGGATGTCATAAAACATATGATATGTACAAAATGTATATTTGGTATCCACGTAATCATATCAACTTGTTATTATAGGTGAATGGCATTAAAAAAAATGCACCACCTCAAAAGAAAATTGTGAAAAGTAATTAAATACTTATATGTACTCTAACATGGTACTAAAATAAACATCTCGAAGACCTACATCAATAAAAATATATTTAAAAAAATGTATGGCTGTCTAAATATTAGGAGACAATCACTAAAAAAATTAATTTAGCATGGAAGTTCAAAAATACTTAGTCCTAAAAGGGGTAAATATCCCTCCATGATGAGATGAGGGTTTTTTAAAACCTTTTTTTAGACATAATTCCAAAATTCCAAAATTTAAGGTTAGAAACAGCCAAAGTGTACCGTTCCTGGGCCCTTTTGCAAAATCTCTAACAGGGCCTACAGCTATTATATTCTATGTATAAACTAGTATCCTTGTAAGTGGCAGAGAGGCCATTGGGTAGCTTATCGTACTAGGGCCCAGATGCAACCACAACCTCTGTACCCTATGTAGTCATTCTCTTGGTCTCCATACCCATCCTTGATTGCCTTTTCCAATTTCCCTTTCCTGTTACTCTTATAATTCTACTGACATTTTTCTAATTCTTTTTAGGAAATGTTCAATAAAAGAAACTGAATTAAAAAAAAAGTATTAAAAATTTTAACAATTCAGACAATAACATTTTAGACAGTATTACAAGTGGGACAATAAGTTATTGAGACATACTGTATGATTCTTTTACATGGGAGCATAGTGAACAATTTTTATCTAAATTAATCCCATGTCAAAGAAAAAATAATTTGGTTTTATTTTTGAAATTTTTCAAAAAACGTTGAAACCAAATATTTCAGTTGTGATGTTTTCAATCAATAATATTTCCTAGCTTATTATACAACACACACACAACTAATGTGAAGTCAAAGATAAAGTATCCCGGGATTAAAAAGTAATTATGTTCAGTTGTCCAGACGTTTCTGTGACCCAGATTGAATTTTGTAAACCAATTCACTAACTGTAGTTCACTATCCAAATGAGTCCGTTTCGAGCCCCTCCTGCCCTTCCATGAGTGACATAGACCAGCTGCCGTAGGTATTGAAAGGCTTCTTAAGATGTCAGACACACGGCAATAAGGAACGAGGAAAATTCTCCAGACTGTGTTAAAAGGATGAGGGCTAGGGAGGGGTTGGAACTGTTAACATCGCAAGAGTTCTGAAGGCGATGAGGTCCACAAGAGAGGCGACCATACCAACATTACAACCATATGTCACCAGAGAATGCTCTACATTCTGAAAAGAATTACTCGTTATATGGCAAGCTTACAAAGGAGCAACTAACCATCAAATCTCAAGTGATTCATATAAGGCCAGAAAATACTAATTTCTATTATATGTTATTTTATAGCTCCAGCATCATCCACAGCGTTGCACATAAAATGTGGTCAATTACATTGGTCCCTAATACCATTGAGCTCACAAACTAATTTGCCTGTCTGACTGCCCGTGTCAATTGGCCTGAACATGGGTTCATGGGACAGAAGTTAGTTTAAGACCCGCTCAGACTACATGGACGTGTGCTATTTGAATTATACATTTGGTTCCAGTGATTAACTAATGGTGGAAGTGGTATTCCTTAAAAAATGGGGCCTTGCTTGTTCACTCCAATATACTTCTAATTCTGGCACAGGAGGGCACTTTTACCCATTCTAGGAGAGAACATTGGCATGACCCTTGGTTTGTTTACCCTTTTATGCTATTATTGCACAGGTTCATACAGGCCATATAGAAGGATGCTAGGGACAACCAGAGCTTCTTCTTAGCAGCTGTAGGACCTTCCATGGTATGTATGCCCTGGAATAGTCGCCACAATATGCCCATGTATCCAGGAGCGTAACTAGGAAAGATTGGGCCCCATAGCAAACTTTTGACTGGGCCCCCCCTCCCCTGGGTGCCACACACAACTCCCCCTGTAGACAGTGTAACACCCCCCTTGTAGATAGTGCCCCCTTGTTAACAGTGCCATGCAGCCCCCCCTTGTAGATAGCGCCAGACAGCCCCCTGTAGATATCGCCCCAACTGCCCTTTGTAGATAGTGCCATACTGCCTTCCCTGTAGAGTGTCATGCAGCCCCCCCTGTAGACAGTGCCATACAGCCCCCTGTAGATAGCGCCATACATCCCCCTTGTAGATAGCACCATACAGCACCCCTGTAGATATTGCCATACATCCCCCCCTGTAGATAGCGCCATACAGGCCCCCACTGTAGATACTGCCATATAGCCCCCCCACTGTAGCTACTGCCATACAACACCCACTGTAAATAGTGCCATACAACCCCCTGTAGACACCTGCATACAACCCCCCCCCCCCCACTGTAGATAGTTCCATACAGCCCCCCTGTAGATAGTGCCATACAACCCCCCTGTAGATACTGCCATACAACCACCCACTGTAGATACTGCCATACAGCCCCACCCCCTGTAGATAGCGCCATACAGCCCCCCCCCTAGAGAGAGTGCCATACAGCCCCCCGCTTGTAGATAGACAAAAAAACTTTATACTCACCTAAGTCCTGTTCCCGCGACGAACAGAACTTCTACACAAGCCTCCTCAACGCCGACGGGATCCTTGTGTAGACCGGCGTGATGAAGTCACTGGATCACGCCGGGCTACACAAGGATCCCGTCCCTGCGCCTGATAGGCTCCAGGCCGAATGGTTTGTAGCCAATGGCAGAGCAGGGATATGCCTCCCTGCTCTGCCGTAGTGTTCAATAGTATCTGCGTCATAAGGACGCAGATACTATTGAATGTGGCATCGCTAGTGCAGTAGCAGTAGCTAGAGCAGTAGCGGCTGCTAGAGGCACCACTGGGCATGGGGGGGGCATGACAGCGGGTGTCAAGGCCCCCTCAGGCCGCGGGCCCCATTGCAGCCACTATGGCTGCTACAGCGGTAGTTACACCACTGCATGTATCTAACGACTACATGTGAGGTGTTTTATAAATCTATTTATTTCCCTTTTTCTAAATAGTGCCAACAGAGATTGTAATCATTCACATCAGTCCCTGTTCTCAATGGGGCTCATAATCTGTTTTTCCTGTCTCAGACATGTACATCAGGGTACATTTTCAAAGAAAGACATTTCCCCTGCCAGTATGATTGTGGGACAAAACCAGAGTACCAGGAGGACACACATTTACAGGGGGAACATACAAATTCCATGAAGGTGTTTCCCTTGAGTTAGTAGAGGGGGTATTCTGTTCAGAATACTCTTCTCTTGGCCACAGTGGAGAGCGGGTACAAAGAGCGTCTCTTGCTCTGGAAGACATGTCTGGTCTTGCATTACACAGACAACCCATTGATATGAATAGGCACTATGTAATGCTTAATTTCCCCTGTGGGGGAGCTGCAGGGGTATTGACCACTTACTGCCAGGTTTCCCCACAAATTACAGCTGATCACTTTAGGTCCCAGCAGGAGGACACTTTGTGATCAACATTTCTTTTATCAATGGCGCTTTCTATCAAGTAGGGATTGTCAAAAGCGCAGAACCCCTTTGACCACTGAGCCACGCTGTTAAAATATATATCATTTATATGAAAACCTTACCTCATAAATGGCTATGTTTATCTATCAATCTAATTATCTACTTCTTATATGGTTAGATGCTTATTTAATATAACATTTTACATATATTGCTGTATATTTTTTTTTAACTGTGGTCAGTCCTCACCTGTCCTCAGGCACAAGAAGTCAACTGGCCATTTATTTCCATATTCTGACTGATATTAAGGATGCTTACAATAATCTTTGCAATGTTAATGATGTCAAGAAGGTGTCGCATGGGTGAATGATTTTGGATCATTGCCTTTCCAATATATACTACTAAGTGATACTTCACCTCTAAGCTCTTCTGAACCTCTCTGACATAGGTCAGTGCCCTCCGCCCATACATTTCTCTTTGACTGAAGAGGGGATTTCTGTGGGCATACTTTACAGGCATAAATTTAGCTGCCATGCTTTGATGTGAAGAATATGGACATTTGTTTTTGTTTGTGACTCTTGCTTATCACCTTATTGCCTCATCCATGTCTCCAAGAGTTGCTGCTTAGTCAGATTTCTCTGCTTGTGTCCTACCAAGGAGGGCAACCAGGACCACCCCAGCTGCCAGACTCTGCTGATAAGGATGATGGATGAAAGGGAGACTGGCTCCACTGATGGACCTGAAGCTTCCTGGGATCTTAGTAGAGTCTGCATGGTCCAGGATCCCAATGGAATGTCAAATCATTTGGGGAAAAGAAAGGGAGAAGAAAACCTAAAGTGTCCCCAGGATAAGGAGAAGTATTCAGTATCATTACAGTTTTGCAATTAGAATAACCTTAAAGTGTGGCTTTTCTAGAGTAAACACCCTAATCAACCCCCTTAACCTCACAGCCAGAAAACTTGGTAGAAATGCTGTGCACTTTGCTCTTAGAAATAAGATTTTGCAATTTTAATGTTCCGCTTAGGAATAATCATATTTTTCCAGGAGATATCTGATACTAAATAAAAGGGAGGCCTTGACTTGTTGCTGCCCAGATCTATAGATAGTACCCATTTATGCAGCCCAACCAACTCAAGAATGCCAATGGCTAGTCCAGTTTAATATGAACCACCTCTATACAGGACTTTCCAATTAATTTAATACCTTCCCCATGAATTTCATGGAAATTGTTATCCGATGACTTCTAATCTCATAAGACTTAGGCTATGTTCACATCTGTGTATGAGGCTTATTGCAGATTCAATCAAATTTGATGGGGAAAATAGCATTGCATGAAAACGGCGGACACCTCAGCAGAACCGGATGGACCCCATTGTAAGTAAAAAGGGTCCGTTGGGGATTGCTATTATCTGTTGTGCGGAAACAGAAACCACAGAAATCAGCGGAAAGGACAACGCAGTATGAACAGAGCCTTACTAACCAGAGACAACAATGCAAGGACTGTAACAGAGTTCTCACACCATGTGCAATTTATAATATGTCTTCTTATGTAATTGAGTGGTCTTTGGTTCCACTAAGACACCAGGACCCAGGAGTTACTGCTCCCTATAGCTATAATAGATATAATAGTGGTTTTTCAGGGTTCAGCTGCTATCATTGAATGGTTCTCACATAGGACTCTCCCAGTACTCTGATCTAACAAGTGCCTCTAACATTGTACTGGAAAACTGGAGAGATATAATACACTTACATGGAAAGAGTGACAAAAGTTCCAATAAAATAATATTAACGTCAATTACAGAGAATATCTCTTTGTTTTTTATTTAATAATTGAGCTTCAGGACACCACCACTTCCCACCAACACTTAGTCATGTATACTTAGAGACAATAATTGTCCCTCTAATTTAAGTTATTTAGAATAGCAACATAACTACAATCCTATTGTTATGCGCTTTCCACAAGACCCATGCTGATCCCTGTCCACCACCAAAAATTCCTACAATATGCCACGTGGGCATCGGAAATGGATATTGGAAGAAGGAGGTCTGAACTTATGAATCATGTTTTCTTTTACATCATGTGGACGGTTGGGTGCGTGAGCATCACTTACCTAGGGAAGAGATGGCACCAGGATGCACAATGGGAAGAAGGCAAGCCGGCAGAGGCAGTGTGATGCTACAGCCAATGTTTTGCTGGGAAACCTTGGGTTCTGGCATTCATGTAGATGTTACTTTGACATGTACCACCTACCTAAACATTGGCACGCCAATGGTATTCCCTAATAGAAGCCTTATTCCCTAATGGCTCTTCCAGCAGAATAATGTACCTTGCCAGACTGCAAAAATAATTATTCAGGAATGGTCCTCAGAATTCCCCAGATCTCAATCCAATCGAGCATCTGTAGGATGTGCTGGAAAAACCATAGAGGCTACACCTCACAAATTACAGGACTAAGGCCCTATTCACACAGCAGGGATAGTCGGACGTGTGACGGCCCTTTATTTAACGGCTGTCATACGGCCGCAGTAAAAACAATAGACACCAAATGGGGCTAATCAGACGGCTGATTTTTTGACTGCCCGGTAAACTGGGACGTCAAAAAATGGAGCATGCCCTATTTTGGACCGTTCTCAAAGCCGCACGTCTCCCATGGATGTGATCCGAGTGACGGCCGTGCTTTATGCCGCTCGCTCTCTCCTCCTCAGAGTGCGAAGTGCATATGAGGAGGAGATTTTTTTGCAGTAGGTAGTGCCACAGCCCTCTTGTAGATAGCGCCACTGTAGCTCCCTGTAGGAGCAGAATCCCTCTGGCCGGGGAATCCGCTCCTAGATGGAGCCCGTAACGTCACTATCCATATATGGACAGTGACACCAGGGACACCTCCTGAAGCGGAATCTCCTTCCACAGTGTTGCCGACACTCTGGCCGGGGATTCTTCTCCAGGAGAAGCCCCTGACGTCACTATCCATATGTGGACAGTGACATCAGAGGAAAATCCTGAAGCGGAATCCCCGGCCAGAGGGATTCCACTCATACAGATAGCTACAGTGGCACTATCAACAGGGGGGTGCCATCTACAAGGGGTGCTGTCTACAAGGGGGCTGTGGCACTAACTACAAGGGGGCTGTGTGACACTACTTACATGGGGCTGTGTTGCACTACCAACCGGAGGCTGTGTGGCACTACCTACAGGGGGCACTGTGGTACTACCTGCAGGGGGCACTGTGGCATTATCTATAGAGAGCACTGTGGCACTATCTACAAGGGGGCACTGTGGCACTATTTACAAGGGGGCTGTGTAGCACTACCTACAAGGGGGCTTTGTGACACTTTCTACCGGGGGCAGTGTGGCACTATCTAGAGGGAGCTGTGTGGCAGAATCTACAGGGGGCACTTTGGTAGTATCTACAGAGGGCACTATCTACAGGGGGCACTGGGGGACTATCTACAAGGGGCTGTGTGGCACTATCTACAGGGGGCTGTGTGGCAGTATCTACAGAAGGTACTGTGGCAGTATCTACAGGGGGCTGAGTGGCATTATCTACAGGGGGCACTGGGGTTCTATCTACAGAGGCACTGTGGCACTATCTACAGAGGGCATCAACATCTGTGATTGCTGTCCAAATTGCCGAGAAATAATGGTTGCGAGGACAGTAGAAAATAGGAGAGAAAATGCCAGAAACCAATTCAAAGAAGCTGAGGGATCAGACAAAGCTCTCTATACTCTGAAAGCAAGAAAAAATGGTGACTGGGTGACCTTCCTGTGGGTGTTTTTAGTGGGTTGGAACCCAAAAAATTGACAAATGAAATGTATCTGTTTTTAAAACGGACAGTGAAAAACTGATGCAAAATGGGTCACAATTGGCCTTTAAAAACGGAAATAAGGCCCAGAACGGTAATGGAACGGATGCAAGACGGCCGAGAAAAACGGACCAAAACTGCCCTTTTTTTATCGACCGACACCCGGACCCTGTCATGTGAATACAGCTTTAAAGTATCTGCTGCTAACGTCTTGGTGCCAGATACCACAGGAGCCTTCAGACGCCTTGTGGAGTCCATACTTCAAAGGAGTCAGAGCTGTTTTGGCAGCACGAGAGTGACCTACACAGTATTAGGCAGGTAGCTTTAATATTATGGCTGTGTGTGTGTGTGTGTGTGTGTGTGTGTGTGTGTGTGTGTGTGTGTGTGTGTGTGTGTGTGTGTGTGCGTGCGTGCGTGCGTGCGTGCGTGCGTGCGTGCGTGCGTGCGTGCGTGCGTGCGTGAATATAGATATATAGATATATATTTTTATTTTTTTTCAAAAAACAGGCAGCACTCAAAAAGTTGTAGCAAAATTAGAAAAGGTGCTTTATTCCATCAATCCAATACAGCAACGTTTCAGCTCTTCAATAGAGCCTTTTTCAAGCTTGAAAAAGGCTCTATTGAAGAGCTGAAACGTTGCTGTATTGGATTGATGGAATAAAGCACCTTTTCTAATTTTGCTACAACTTTTTGAGTGCTGCCTGTTTTTTGAAAAATATATACCTTGGGAGACTGTGGCCGTAACCCTGGCGGGCTTGCACCCTCATTTTTATGAGACCTTGACTGTGCGGTTTAAATTTTTTGTGTACCTATATATCTATATATATATAAACGATAACCAAAAATGGCGACAGCACTCTGTGAACACTAATGCCACCTAATCACTATAAATAAATAAATAAATAAATAAATATGCATTGCTGCTGAATCTACTTACAATAGGGAGGTTCTTAGCGCACATTTTGATCAAATTGTGTGAGCCCATCTGCCACGACAAGGCGACCACTATAAGGTGGGTCCCTACGCTGCTTGTACCCCCTGAACTGGGACTAAGCCTATATATACTTGCGGATGGTAGGAACCAGCATTAAACTAATTAAAATCACCCAGGGCAGAATGGGAGGAGTGCAATATCAAGGAAAGATATAAATAGACCTTATTTCAATGGCCGAAAATGTAAAGATGCACGCAAGTAAGGATGACAACCGTATTTAAGATAGAAAAAAGAAATCTATTTTTCTTCAGATGAAAATTGTGATATACATAGCAAACACAAATATGCATTAGTGTGTAACTGGAAAAAGTCACCCAATATGCTGGAGTCCTCACGTGTATGATCGTCCGGTAGATGTTTCCTTATTCCGGGTAGATCTGTGGAGAGGAATCCTGCAGAGGTTCACGTGAGAAGACAGGTGAGGCGTCTAGTTGCGCCAAGTGCTGATGCGACATTACGGGGTCCGCCCCTTTTTCAAGCATGTGGAGTTACATTCAGTGCCGGTTTATATTGAAGGCTTACAGCTGGTGATTAAGACTAATGAGGTAAGTGAAAGTTTTTTCTTTTTTATATATTGTGAAATATATGTGTAGTGAACATTTAAAAACTGGCTTGATAATCTCTGAGTATCTGTATATTTAATGTTAAGTATTATTAGTCAATAGATTATTTTATTAGTTTATTTTATAGTTATCTCTAGAATGTAAATATATATATATATTTAAATTTTTTACGATATATTCTGTATATGATTATAACAGATACAATGGATATAAAGAGTTGTAATGTAACGTGCATATCGGAATTCTATTACTGTAAGGAGTTAGGAGTGCAAGATCAACAATGGAGGCAGTCAACCAATATATATATATATTATATGTGTATAAATAAATATGTATATATGTATATATATATACACAGTAATAGAACAATACACACTCTGTTCCTAAGAGCTTACAATCTAATAGAACAATACATCCTACAGTTTTTCACGTCCGAGGTGCACCTGTGCGGGACGCGTTATCACGTGAAAACCAAAGAAAATAGGACACGTCCTATTTTTTCACGTACCCTTCACACGCTCCGTTGAAACAAGGGTCGTGTGAACGGCCCCATTGAAATATATGAGTCTGTGTTAAAACAACGGCCGTCACATGGACGAGATACACGCTCGTCTGAATGAGCCCTAAGAGCTTACACTCTAATAGAACAATACATACTCTGCTCCTAAGAGCTTACAATCAAATAGAACAATATATACTCTGCTCCTAAGAGCTCATAACAAGGTTTCCTGTTACTATCTACATCCATATCCACATATTAACAAACTGAATAGTGGCATACTTAGTGTATAGCATAGTTGCCAACATTTGAAAAATGTTTCCAGGGAAATTTAGGTTGTGGCATCTTTGGTGGGTGTGTCTTATGGGGGCATGGCTTCGATGGTGGGGTGTGGGGTGCCCCCAGCGAAGTATTACAGTGTGGTGTGGCTTTTTTATGCTGAATTTCTGCATACAAATTAATAACAAAAAATTCTACACTAGTTTGGCTGACAACTACTATGGTGGCCAGTATCTCTCTCTGGTTATCCGGTTGTTTACAGGCAGGTGATGTCTCAGTTTATCACTAGAGCTAGGTGATATGTGCTGACTACTACTGGCAGCGTAAAAACCAGCGTAGATAGTGCCACACTCAGTGCCCCTTGTCGAGGGTGCACCACAGTGCCCCCAGTAGATATTGCCACACACTGTTCCCTGTAGATATTGCTATGCACTGCTTCCTGTAGATAATGCCACAGTGCCCCCTGTAGATAGTGCCACATGGCCCCCTTGTTGATAGTGCCATAGTGCCCTCTGTAGATAATACCCCAGTGCCCTCTCTAGATAGCACCCTCTGTAGATAGAGCCATCCAGCTCCCCCTGTAGATAGAGCCACCCAACCCGCTGTAGATGATGCCATACAGCCCCCCTGTAGATGATGCCACACAGCCCCTCTGTAGATAATACCACACACACCCCTTTGTAGATCGTTCCACATACACCTCCCTATAGATAAAGCCACATACTCTCCCTGTAGATAGTGCCACACTCTCCCGCCTGTAGATAGTGCCACACACCACTTTGTAGATAGCACCACACCCCCCTCCCTGTAGATAGAGCCAATCTGGCTCCCTCTAGGAGGAGAATCCCCAGCCAGAGCATTGCCGATGCTCTGGTCGGGGATTCCTCTCCTGGAGGAGCCCCTGATCTCATTGTTCGTATATGAATTGGGACGCCGGAGGGCTCCACCAGTAGCGGAATCCCTGGCCAGAGCGTCGGCAATGCTCTGTCCGGAGATTCCGGTGCTCCAGGAGGAGCCCCTGACTTCACTGTCCATATATGGACAGTGACATCATCAGGGGCTCCCTCTATGAGCAGAATCCTCGGCCAGAGCATCGTCAATGCCCTGGCTGGGGATTCCAATGCAGGAGGAGCAACTGACGTCACTGTCCTTATATGGTCAGTGATGTCAGGGGCTCCCTCTATGAGCGGAATCCCCGGCCTGAGTGTCGGCAATGCTCTGGCTGGGGATTCCGCTCCTGGAGGAATGAATTGCAGAGCAGGAAGTGGATAGTTTCCTGCTCTGCCATAGCATTACATTTTATCTGCGCCCTGAAGACGCAGATACAATTGAATGTGGCAGTTGCCGGGACACGTCCCGGGAAAGCAAATTGCTGGGCCTGCCTCTGTAAATTTGGGGCTGTTGGCAACTAGGTATGTAAATTGATATGGATAGTTATTTGGATCTATACAATGTCCCTATGACAAGCCTATGACAATATCAGAGCACAAGACAGGAAGTGTTGTCATGAGAACAATGGGGTAGAGCTTCGAGCCTGTAACTTTACGTTTTGATAACTCATCAAAGTAATAAGTTATTATACAGTTTTTTTATTTGCAGTACTGTCCTTTTATGGGACACGTATGGTAGTTGTCCTTTGCGTACAGCTCTTTTTAGCATTCATAGAATTCAATCAGGGAAAACAGGTTTCAGTTTTACCCTATTAATATGTTATTTGTTACAAACCAACCCAATTAAAATATCCATCCATAACTTTTATACTACGCTGGATTGTAAACTTTTCTAACAAAAACAGTCTGAACCTAATTGGAACACTAAAATGTAATATCTCTCCGCTGAAAGCAATTTATATGAGAGTTTAACAGCTAAGAAATGGGTGTAAAAAAGCGCCATTTTTTCACTTCACATAAAAATCCATGTGATAGCCATGAGGGTTTATTAATCACTTAAAACGCTTTCAAATCCCAGTATAAAAAGTGATCAAAGGGAATAGGAATATTGCATGCATGTGTATTAGAAAGGGTGTTTATGGGGATTTTTCTCTAACGCCCCAAGGCCTTGCAATCTTTTTTTTTTTTTTTTAGATATCTGAACACAGGAAGATCCTATTCCAATAATTCTAAACCACATTTAATAATGTTAATTAAAAATGAAATACTGTCCAAATATTAATTATTATTATTATTATTATTATTATTATCTACATTTCGGGAGACTATAGGACTCAGAATGCTCAGTGCCTCAGGTCTCCTCACTTATTCTAATTCCAGTTTCCTAGAACTGTTCTTTATAAAAAAATAAAATAATAATAATAATATTAATAACTATTTTTAGTTTTTTAATAAAAATATTTACCAGTGTGTTCTGTGCAACTTTCTAAATACTTTTTATTAAAAATTCTTTTTACTTTTGGAGATACGGCTGCTTTGTATCCTGTATACGCAGGACCCGCTCTCACTGAGCCTGTCAGTGCCGCTAACCTGACAGATACAGGTTTCAGCGCAAGATACAGCTGCTCTGTATACAGGATAAAAAGCAGCTGTATCTCCAAAAGTAAAAATATTTTTTTAATAAAAAGTGTTTAGAAAGTTGCACAAAACACACTGATACAGACCTTTAGTTAAAAAACAAACGATTTCAAAGGTGTACATAGCCTTTAGGCGCTGTACTCCCCCAAAAGTAATCACAGCTGAATCTGAACTTTCCAGTGTTCCCACTGTCCTTCCCAGCAGTCACAGCAGTGTCTCCCCTCTCCTTTTCCAATAGTCAGCACTTCTCCTAAGAACATCTATGTAGTACCCACCATCAGCAATCACAGGATGTCCCTACAGTAGTTACAGCAGTGCTCCCCTCTCTCCCTTTAGTATACATCAGTGCTCCACAGTAGTCACAGCAGTACCTCCCCTCCTTCCCAGTAGTCACAGCAGTGCTTTTCCTTATCAGTCACAGCAGGACCTCTCTTTTCACAATTAATCAAAGCAGTGCCCCCACAGCAGTGCCCCCTTGCCTTGTCCCTTACCCCAGTCGTCACAGCAGGCCGTGCCTTTTCCAGTAGTCAAAGCAGTGCCCCCATTCCTCTATTAGCCACAGAAGAAGGGACTACCCATAAGTATGGTTGCAGATATAAACCCATTCCCTGCCCTATACCACCAGGGATGCAGACATTAACCCCTTCACTGCCCTAGACCACCAGGGTTAAAGACATTAATTCGTTCTCTGCTCTAGACCCCAGGGATGTTACCATAAACACATTAATTGCGCTATCTAATTATAGCTAATATTGCAGCAATATTTAATTTCCCATGTCCCCTCACTAGCTACAAAGGCTTATAAGGAACATTGATTGGGGCGTTGCTATTTATGCAGTTCCCTACAGTATCTAACCTACTGAATATGAGCCTTACAAATCCTAATACGTCCCAAAAAGGCAAACCACCTGCACAAATGTATTGTTTAATATATAAGGGGAGATTCAGCAATGCAATTATCAATTATATGAGTATTCTGCATTGATAAAAATGGTTTCCGGTCTCCTTGCCATATGCTGATCTCACTGAAACTCTTTACTCGGTGCCCCTCTATTGCTGTGTATGGTGAGGCTGTGTTCACATCAGCGTTGCCCTTCCGTTGAGGGGTTCCGTTTGAGGAACCCTGTCACAACGGAACCCTGTCACAACGGTGACGAACGGATTCCTTTAGCAATGTTTCCGTCACCATTGATATCAATGGTGATGTAATCGGAAGCTTAGGTTTCCGTTTGCCTTTCCGTTGATGGGTTAACCCGATGGAAAACTCAGACAGAACCCCTTAACGGAAGGGCAACGCTGATGTGAACACAGCCTGAGAAACAAATAAAAGGGCCAGAGGGGCATAAAATTTTAATTTGGGTCAGCTTATTTCACTTTAGACAAAAATGTAGATCAATGCAAACGACCTAATAAAATGGATTTACTTATATGAAGGGCATAAAATACGAAAAAAAAAAATATATTATTAGATTCTCACCCTATACTAATTAAGTGCACATTTAGATAAGAGGAAAGGCCTGGCTCCTTTGTCAGTCCTGGCAAGTTAGATACCAAGGAGTCACTAGAACAAGAATATTCAGCCACTGTAGTTGTGAGTTGTAAGGAAAGAAGGTGTTCAGTTCTCAAATTCCAGGCAGAACTTTGACAGGTGGAGGTGTAGGGACCAGGGCGATGACATGACTAAGTCTACAAGTTCTCTGATAGGAAGAGAGGGTGCTGGGTGATGTGTTAAGAGCTGAGGTTCCTCAGTAGGACCTTATCTTCCAGAGAGCTGGCTAAAGTTCTGCTACTTGCTATTAAACTTTGTTGTAGGGTATATATTCTTGCAAAAGGAATCACCATCATCACCTTATCAATTCTATTTCAGAAGGCAAAAGCAAGTCCGATGATTTTAGAAGCTCTCAACATAATATATTCCCACGCTGCTGTGTAAAGAACATCTCCAGTCACCATTGACGTTACCGTCAATGATACAATAAAAATTTCTGAGTTAAGGGCAAAATTTTTACTCTGAATTTCACTCCCATCATGCCTCAGAAAACCATAGATTTAAAATGTTCTGTACTCTGGGTGGAGCTTTAATCTTTGCTCTTTGTTGCCCCCTACTGAGTGAGGCAGCTACCTGCTAAGAGGAGGAAACGGCAGTTTCTTGTCCAGAAAAGAGTTGGAAGAAGGAATTTGTATGTATAGGGTTTAAAAATGAACGTTCCAAGATGAGAGTATTCATCTTATCTATGGCCATCTTCACTGTAACATCCCAGGCGTGATAGCTATGTGAGGCGGTGTCTTTGGCACCATCAAGATCTCAGGGCGGCTATAGTTAAACATCTTCAAGTGTTTTTTTTCATGGCATTTTTTCTCTTTACATTCCATTGGAGTGTAGGCTATAAGATTTAGACCTTTGTACAGGGTCCTTATAGCATTCTGTGGCTACATATCTTTCCCGCTGCCTTTCTCTTTGTTATCTTGCTGCATGGTGGAAACTGCCAGATGTTTTCTGTTTCTGAGAGCTGCTAATATTTTATGAGACACTACAGAATCCATGAGAAAAAAAACCTCAGAGTAAAATCAGAGGGACACAGGGGTACGATATGTACCCACAATATTTTCTGGTCGCCATAATCAGGATGCATGAGGTCATACATGAATTCAGATGGCTGTAATACGACTTCGTACTGTATTCATATACTTAGTGCCAACAATCGGATCATATAACATCAGAACAAAGCATTGAAACCTTTCCCAAATGAAACCTTCGGGAAAGGTTTCCCTGCTTTGTTCTGATGGAATCTGCACTCAGACTCACAAAGGGGATATGGTTAAGGGTTCTCCTGATGGGGTATCAGGTAAATATGCTGGTCAATGGCCACCCTTGCTACCCCCCATAAAAACTTAATAGAGCGTACAGAAGACAAAGTGGCATGGAGCTTTCCTTGTGCTGATACCATTTCGCCCTAGGGAGGATCACACCCCGCCAACTGGAGTGCCATACAGTGGTGTACATGGGTAAAAGTTGGCCCTATAGCAATGATTAAAATGAGCCCTCCATTATGGTGCCAAAAACCTGGGGATTGTTTCCATCTTTACGCCCTTTCCATGTCCTTTGGGCTCGTTCCCCATTGCGCTTGCTTACAATGCAGTTACTACGGAGAGGGGAGTCCTGCACAGGTTCTCACCACCTAAAATTAATGGGGATGGGGAAACCAGGGATGGGGCCCCTATCTCCAAGGGGCCCCATAGCAGCTGCATGGTCTGCCTCTATGGTACGAATGCCCTTGGTGCCATATCCTAGCGATAAGCCACCAATGTCTTTGGTGCAGACAACCCCTTTAATCACAATGGATGGATGATGGTTCAGATGGACAGTGCTGTCAGTGATACATTATAGTCTAGTGCTAATCCAGTGAAGAATTGGACATTTGCTCATCCAAACAACACTTTAACAATTGCTAAACTCATGTGTAATAGGAAGAAAAGTTTCCCAGATGACCATATACATAAGAAAACTGCTGCCCGACAGCTATCTCCCCCATAAACATTTATGCTTGGATTGGCAGAGCATGAATGTTACCTGTCTCGGTCAATACTGGAAGAAGGGGAATAAACCAGACACAAATCCAAAATGTCCGAACCTTCTTTTCCTACAGCAGATGTTGGTGAACAGTGGGGCTGCCACTTTAGATTGTCGGCAAAATCCCCAAATATTTATGTAATAATGTGTATGGCCAACTTTAGCCAATCGCAAAAAATCACTTCTAATTTTTCTAGACTTGAGGTTGAAACACCTGTTGGTCTTAAGTAACCAAACCAACGACCTATATTTTACTTTTTGTGGGCTTTAGGTTGGGGGTGCAATTTTATGTCACTACGTCAACTAATTACGGGCAAACTCTGGGTCATTTAGAAACATGAACCTGGGTTACTTTATGTATTGACTGTGAAATTCAGGGGGAAAAAAAAATACACCTGGATTACGGAAAAGAAAAGAATCATAATGATGCAAATGAAAATAGTTCTATTTTACTTGTGATTAATGTGGTTTAAATTCCTTTCACCTGTTTTGTCTTACATTAGGCGCTGGAAGACGTTGACAAATACGCTTCTTATTTTAAATTACTCAGACCTGACATGGGGTTTGGAAGTTAAGTGTCTACTTTTGCTGACCACTTTAATTTGCCTGCTTAATCATGTTCAGTGTGGCGTATTAGCGCATGATGGTTTTAACCTCTGTCATGCCGAAAAGGGGATTATTCCATGCTATACAGTACAACGCAGTGCTTTCTCTATGAGTAGAGAAGTGGTTAAAGGAACATACATCTCTAAGGAAATTGATTGGAGTTGTTTCAGCTTAGTTACAATTTAATAGTAGCCATAAAGAAAACAAAAATACTACCAGATCTCATTATTATAAGGACCCAAAGAACGTAGCAATGATATTTAAGCCAGCAGACGTCTAGGCTCGCTAAACATGGCATCAAACTACAGCTTCAAGGGGGCTGCCATCTTGATTCCAGATGGGCTGACCTATAGATGCACTGTAAAGACACACTCCAACGTTATAAATTTCACCTGGTAAAGCTTTCCTATGCAAAGGCGAGCTAGACTTATAAACACACATATACATGCAGTACTGTGCAAAAGCTTTAGGCAGTTGTGAAAAAATGCTGCAAAGAAGGAATGCTTTCAAAAATAGAAGTGTTTAATCATTTTATTTATCAATTAACAAAATACACTGTAAATGAACAGAAAACAAATCTAAATCAAGTCAATATTTGGTGTGACCACCCTTTGCCTTCAAAATAACATCACTTCTAGGTACACTTGCTCACAGTTTTAGTGGATATAAAAAGTCTACACACCCCTGTTAAAATGCCAGGTTTTTGCATGTTACAAAATCAGTACAAGATGAATCATTTCAGAACTTTTTCCACCTTTAATGTGACTCATAATCTGTACAATTCCATTGAAAAACAAACTGAAATCATTTAGAGGGGAAAAAAAGAACTACAATAATGTGGTTGCATAAGTGTGAACACCCTCTTATAATTGAGGATGTAGTTGTGTTCAGAATTAGCAAATCACATTTAAACTCATGTTAAATAGTAGTCAGTACACAGCTGCCATTATTTAAAGTGATTCTGAGTAACCCCATATAAAGTTCAGCTGTTCTATTAGGATTTTCCTGACATTTTCTTTGTTGCATGCAAAAGCCATAGTCCGTAAAGAGCTTATAACACATCAAAGGGATCTGAATGTTGAAAGGCATCAGTCAGGAGAAGGGTACCAAAGAATTTCCAAGGCATTAGATATACCATGGAACACAGCGAAGACGGTAATCAAGAAGTGGATTACATTTGGCACAACAGTGACATTACCAAGAACGTCCATCAAAACTTGATGAAAATGCAAGACGAAAATTGGTCCGGGAGGCTACCAAGCGGCCTACAGCAACATTAAAGGAGCTGCAGGACTTTCTGGCAGGTACTGGTTGTGTAGTGCATGTAATGCATGTAATGAGGGCAATCTTCAAATGTCTGGGCTGTGGGGTAAGGTAGCAAGACGGAAGAAAAACATCCAGGCCCGGCTATGTTTTGCAAAGACCTACATCAAGTCTGCCAAAAGCACATGTGAAAACGTGTTATGGTCTGATGAGACCAAGGTTGAACTAATTGGCCATAATTCCAAAAGGTTTGTTTGGTGCAAAGCCAACACTGCACATCACCAAAAGAATACCATACCCACAGTGAAGCATGGTGGAGGTAGCATTATACTTTGGGGCTGCTTTTCCTCAGCTGGAACTAGGGCTTTAATCAATGTGGCGGGAATTATGAACAGTTCCAAATATCAGTCAATATTGGCACAAAACCTGCAGGCCTCTGCTAAAAAGCTGAAGATGAAGAGGAATTTCACCTTTCAGCACGACAACGACCCAAAGCAGAACCTCCAAATCAACAAAAGAATGGCTTCATCAGAAAAAGATCAAAATCTGTGGGGTGACCTGAAAAGGGCTGTACACAGGAGATGCCCTTGCAATCTGACAGATTTTGGGCGCTTTTGCAAGGAAAAGTGGGAAACAATTGCCAAGTCAAGATGTGCCATGCTGATAGACTTCTACCCAAAAAGACTGAATTCTGTCATAAAGTCAAAGGGTAATTCAACAAAGTATTAGTTTAATATTTACGCAACCACATTATTTTTGCTCTTTATTTTTATTTTTCCACCCTAAATGATTTCAGTTTGTTTTTCAATGGAATTGTACAGATTATGGGTCACATTAAAGGTGGAAAAAGTTCTGAAAAGATTTATCTTGTACTGATTTTGTAACATGCAAAAAACTTACATACAGTTTTTGAAGGAAATCAGCAAGGAGGTTCTTCCAAACATCTTAGAGAACTAACCATAGATCTTCTGTGGATGTCGCTTCCTCAAATCCATCTGTTTCTTCATGTAATCGAGAGACTCGATGATGTTGAGATCGGGTCTCTGTGGGGGCCATATCATCACTTCCAGGGCTCCATGTTCTTCTTTACGCTGAAGAAAGTTCTTAATGACATTGTGTGTATGTTTGGGGTCCTTGTCCTGCTGCAGAATAAATTTAGAGCCAATCAGTCGCCTCCCTGATGGTATTGCGTGATGGATAAGTATCTGTCATTATTTTTTAAGCATTGGGGGCACCATTAATCCTGATCAAATCACCAACTCCATTTGCTGAAAAGCAGCCCCAAACTTGCAAGGAACATCCACCATGCTTCACTGTTGCCTGCAGACACTCATTATTGTGCCGCTCTCCGACCCTTCTGTTACAGCCAAGTATTTAAAATTTTGACTCATCAGTCCAGAGCACCTGCTGCCATTTTTCTGCTCCCCAGTTCCTAAGTTTTCCTGCAGAGTTGAGTCGCAGGTATTGTTTCCACGTCGAAGGTATGGCTTTTTGACCGCAATTCCATTAAGACAACTTCTAAATAGGATTCTCCGAACAGAAGATGGGTGTACCTGGGTCCCACTGGTTTCTGCCAGTTCTGAGCTGATGGCACTTCTGGACATCTTACGATTTCGATGGGAAGTAAGCATGATGTGTCTTTGATCTGCTGCAATAAGTTTCCTTGGGCGACCACTGTGTCTACGATCCTGAATGTTGCCCATTTCCTTGTGCTGCTTCAAAAGAGCTTGAACAGCACATCTTGAAACCCCAGTCTGCTTTGAAATCTTTGCCTGGGAGAGACCTTGTTGATGCAGTATAACTACCTTGTATCTTGTTGCTGTGCTCAGTCTTGCCAAGGTGAACCTGTGACATGAAACTGTCTTCCACAACATCACCTTTGTAGCAGCGTTTGGCTGTTCCTGACCCAGTTTTAAGCCTCCTACACAGCAGTTTATGTTACAGTTAATGACTGGGTTTCAACGTACATATGAAAATGATAATCATTATCACCTGTTTGGTATAATTGGTTAATCATACACCTGACTATAATCCGGCAAAATCCATCACAAATCCATCACAAGAATTGATGCTGTTTTGAAGGTAAAGGGTGGTTACACAAAATATTGATTTATTTTTATATATTAAATATATTAATATTTGATTCTTCTGTTCATTCACTTTGTATTTTGTTAATTGATAAATAAAACTATTAACACTTCTATTTTTGACAGCATTCTTACTTTGCAGCATTTTTCCAGAACTGCATAAAACTTTTGTGCAGTACTGTAGATATATATATATTTTCAATTGTTCTAAAATGCAGAATACATTTTAAACTCTGCAGAAACAAATATATGTATTTTTGCACATTTTAATGTACCATTTGTGGATATTTACTGAATCTATCTATGTGCCCACACACATAGTAGACAAAATGAAACATAAAATTTGGCATTTCAAAAAGTTTGTGCAGCTTTCCAGTTGATCAATGATGTATCTTTTAATAATGTCTCAGAGTTGTCTTATTAGGCCAGGTCACATGAGAACTTAATAAATGATCGGACCCTCTCATGCTTCTCAGGGTGCTGTGCTTAATTCTACAGTCAAGTAGCTGACTGAGAATCTGAACCTATGTTCATCATGGGCAAATTCCACATGGGTTTTTAAAAAAAATCTGCGGCACAAAGCCATTGCTGAAATTCGGATGTGTCAACGGATCCACACGTGGATTAGCCCTAGTTGTAATTTAATGGTGCTAATCTGTGGCTTTTCCATGCGGAATCCGTTCAAATAATGAACATGCTGTGGATTTTAAAATATGCTGTGCGTTCATTATTCTGCACTGATTTTTTTTCCACTGCATGTGAATGAGGTTACCAAAAACCCATTCACTTGCATTGGATGAGGAATGTCAGTGGGGATTTAGGCGCGCTTAAATTCTTATTAAATCCTAAATTCGTGAACATGGCCTAAGAATGAAGATAATCGATTCTTACAAAGTAGAAGAAAACCTTAACAGTCCCCAGATTTTAATATTTTAGAAAATCTTCGAGTGGATCTTAAACATGCTGTACTAACCAGACCCTGCTTTTCAGACGTTTTTTAACCAACTCGCATTTTTCGCGGCGTTTTTCGCGCCGTTTTCGCGGCGTTTTTTACGTCCGTTTTTGGAGCTGTTTTCAATGGAGTCTATGAGAAAACAGCTCCAAAAACGTCCAAAGAAGTGTCCTGCACTTCTTTTGACGAGGCTGTATTTTTACGCGTCGTCGTTTGACAGCTGTCAAACGACGACGCGTAAATAACAGGTCGTCTGCACAGTACGTCGGCAAACCCATTCAAATGAATGGGCAGATGTTTGCCGACGTATTGTAGCCCTATTTTCAGACGTAAAACGAGGCATAATACGCCTCGTTTACGTCTGAAAATAGGTCGTGTGAACCCAGCCTTAGGGTATGTGCACACGTAGTGACCAAAAACGTCTGAAAATCCAGAGCTGTTTTCAAGGGAAAACAGACCCTGCTTTTCAGACGTTTTTTGACCAACTCGCATTTTTCGCGGCGTTTTTCGCGCCGTTTTCGCGGCGTTTTTTACGTCTGTTTTTGGAGCTGTTTTCATTGGAGTCTATGAGAAAACAGCTCCAAAAACGTCCAAAGAAGTGTCCTGCACTTCTTTTTACGAGGCGTAATTTTACGCGTCGTAATTGCCGTACGACGCGTAAAATTACGCGTCGTGGGAACAATACAGCGTTATACCCATAGAAAGTAATGGGCAGATGTTTGACAACGTATTTGAGACGTATTTCCAGACGTAAAACGAGGCAAAATACGCCTCGTATACGTCTGAAATTTGGCCGTGTGAACATACCCTCAGGGTTATCTACAGCATACATTTCGATTCTCAACATTTAACCCCTTTAGGACTGAGACATTTTTTGATTTTTCATTTTAATTTTTCCCTCTCCGCCTTCCAAGAGCCATAACTAATATTTTTCCGTCAATAGAGTGGTATGAGGGCTAATTTTTTGCGGGAGGAGTTGTAGTTTTGATTGGTAGCATTTAAAGTACCATATAATGTACTGGGAAACTGGGAAAAAATTATTTGCGGGTTTCGTTTTTACGGCTTTCCCCATATGGTAAAAACGACAACTTAACTTTATTCTGTGGCTCAATGCGATTACGGTGATACCAAATTAATTTAGTTTTTTTTATATTTTACTACTTTAAAAAAAACAAAAACTTTTTGTTGAAAAATAGTTTTTTTCACCACATTCTGAGAGCCAGAACTTTTTCATTTTTTTGTGGATTGAGGGGTGTGTGGGCTTATATTCTGCAGGACTTTTCTTGGTACATACAATTTTTTGATCACTTTTTATTACATTTTTTTTTACAGCGATTTTGGAGGCTTATTTTTTTTTTAACGGCGTTCACTGTGCACATAAAATAACACTATATTGTAATAGTTCAGACGTTTACAGACGCAGCGACACCAATTTTGTTTATTTTATTTTTTTTACATTATTTTAGAGGAATAATGGGAAAAGGTGTTTTTTTTAACTTTTATATTTTTTTTCACTACTAAAAACGTATTTCACTTTTTTTTACACATTCTATTAGTCCCCCTAGACTTGAACTGGCGATCGTTAGATCGCTGGTACAATACTAATGTATTGCAGTATATTGTAATTTTTACAGGCTCCTGTTAAGCCCTACAGGCAGGGCTTAACAGAGACAGAGTGAAGGCAGTCCTGGGGCTTTCATTAGGACCCTCGGCTGCCATGACAACCTTCGGCACCCCACGATCACGTTGTGGGGGCGCTAATGAGTTGTCAGAGGGGGCCGCCCCCCTCTTTCTAATGTCTCAGATGCTGCGGTCGTGATTGACCGCAGCATTTGAGGGGTTAAACGGCCAGAAACAGCGTGATCACTGTTCCTGGACCTTAGTTCCAGGTGTCAGATGTATGACACAGCTGACACGGCAGCATATGGAGCAGACTCAGCACGTGAGCCCGCTCTATACTTCTCTCCCCCGCACCAGGACGTAATAGCACATTGGGGTACGCAAAGGGGTTAAGAAGTTGTCAACTTTAAACAATCCCTTTTTGTTAAAAAGATCCCAAAAAATAAGCTGATCACAGTGTGTCCCACTGCTGTGACCACTGGCGATCTGCTGTAATCTGTTGGAAACTCACTAGGAAGTGTTTAATTTTCCTGCAGCACCACCACAGGTAAGAGTAAGTATTACACTGTTTTGTTGAAATCAATGGCCAGTCTATGTAATGTACAGACATAACTGCTCACTGCTCAGGCTAATAGATGAAACGCCTTCTATTAAATTTTGAATTCCCTAAGTGTGCCCGTACACATAGCCCATGTGCGGCGGCAGTGTGCCACATGGCAGAGAAACGGACTGCAAAACTGCACATACAATGGTTTCATGTGCTTCACCTTCACAGTCATGTGGTGATGTTTAAGTCATGCCAATTTGAAGCACGGTTCTCAGGCTACTACTGCCACGTGGCTGCAATGTGTGCGGGCACTCTTAGGGCATTCAATGTTAATCGCAGTGGTTTCATCTATTATCCAGAGCAGAGTGCGGCTACTAAGAGCTTCTCTTGCTCTGGAGGACCCATCATGTCTGTACATTACATAGACAGCCCATTGTAATGCTTGTTTTCACCTGTGGTGATGCTGCAGGGATATTGAACACTTCCTGGTGAGTTCCCAACAGATTACAGCAGATCGCTAGGGGTCACACGCTGTGATCAACCTATTATTTAGGGATCCTTATAACAAAAAGGGATTATTGAAAGTAGATAACCCCTTTAATGCAGAGGACAATAGCATTGCTCCTATTAATCGTTTTCTAGTCGCTTGGTTGATTTGAAATTATTGTGAACTTATCAAATAAATGTCAGATTATGAACCATTTTTTTTGCTAATAGTTATTATGCCTATGACTAAATTTATATCTGACTCCATAAGGGGAGGTTGTGCAGCTGGGAACCTGAAATAATCCTGCACATTCCTGATACATAGAAATGGAAGATGCTGCTCATTTTCGAATAATTAGGTAGAAAGACGTGAAACTACTAAGAATTTAAGTGTGCCTGTCTCCCATAAAATGGAATTATAGCATATAATGCTGATTGCTCATGCAGCTGCACGCTAAAAAAAGGACCACATTTCCATTGCCTCCAATGAGAAACAGCTGAGCACCTTAGCAAAGAGTAGGGCAAAATAAGGCCTCATTAGCACCAGCTCCTAGTGGAAATGACCCAGGCGCATGGAGTCAAGCCCAGCAGATGAGGCGGAGGGCCCAGGGAGCAAGCCAGCTTTTAAACGTTCATTAGCTCAGCACTTTTGGCAGCCCTCCTGAATTCCAGGCAGGTTAACGTGAAAGGACTCCACTTGCTGCTGAATTGGATAAATATGTGAATAAAATTTCAACGTTGAGCTAATCGAGGGAGAGTCTGAAGAAAAAATCTGGAAGAAATGTGGAGAAGTGAATATACTGAGAACTATGGGTATTTAAAAAACTTTGAAGTGGTTCCAGGGGTCAGTCGAAAAGTTGGGAAGTGTTTTTGACACCCATAATGATAGGTAATGATTTGTTATTGGTTAAAGCCCTCTAGATTAGAGTATCTATGAAATGTCCCATTAGGGCTGATCTAGTGGGGATAGTTGTGCCCCCAAATGGATGTTCACTTTACTAGAAAATAACGTATAACATACAATAATGAGTTATGAGCTACTCCCCTCTGTGCGCCCAACTGGCCACTCATGAAAACTGCATAAATGTTCCCATATACAAAATTATATTATTTAATTCATTGTCGTATCCAACACAATTTCGGTGCGGATGTGTCTGGTATTGAAGCTCAGCCCTATTAACTTGAATGGGGATGAGTTACCAGCATGGAAACGGAAAGCAGTTTGTCGGGCCACAGTGCTTAAAGACCCTTTTCCCGATCATCGCCCCATGAAAAAGGGTCCAGCGAACAGCCGACAAATGTGTAAATGCTCGTTCATTTGCCAAACGCATATTTTATGCATAATCGTTGTCGGCAGCACATTTCATCGATCCTTAAAGAGGCTCTGTCACCAGATTTTGCAACCCCTATCTCCTATTGCAGCAGATCGGCGCTGCAATGTAGATAAGAGTAACGTTTTTGTTTTTTTTAAACGAGCATTTTTGGCCAAGTTATGACCATTTTTATATTTATGCAAATGAGCCTTTCTTAAGTACAACTGGGCGTGTTTAAAGTTATATACATCTGGGCGTTTTTACTTCTTTTACTAGCTGGGCGTTGTGACTAGAAGTATCATCCACTTCTCTTCACAACGCCCAGCTTCTGGCAGTGCAGACACAGCGTGTTCTCGAGAGATCACGCTGTGACGTCACTCACTTCCTGCCCCAGGTCCTGCATCGTGTCGGACGAGCGAGGACACATCGGCACCAGAGGCTACAGTTGATTCAGCAGCAGCATCAGCGTTTGCAGGTAAGTAGCTACATCGACTTACCTGCAAACGCCGATGCTGCTGCAGAATCAAATGTAGCCTCTGGTGCCGATGTGTCCTCGCTCGTCCGACACGATGCAGGACCTGGGGCAGTGACGTCACAGCGTGATCTCTCGAGAACACGCTGTGTCTGTGCACTGCCAGAAGCTGGGTGTTAACGAAGAGAAGTGGATGATGCTGATTCGTCAGCATCATACACTTCTATTCACAACGCGCAGCTAGTAAAACAAGTAAACATGCCCAGATGTACATACACAATACACGCCCAGTTGTACATAACTTTAAACACGCCCAGTTGTACAAGGCTCATTTGCATAAATATAAAAATGGTCATAACTTGGCCAAAAATGCTCGTTTTAAAAAAAACAAAAACGTTACTCTTATCTACATTGCAGCGCCGATCTGCTGCAATAGGAGATAGGGGTTGCAAAATCTGGTGACAGAGCCTCTTTAAAATGAAGGGGTTGTAATGCTAGGATATGCCATCACTTGACAGTTTTCCCCTGCTCATCGGCACTTTTGGCCACCCGCACTGCTGACAACGGGAATACAACTCTATTCAAGTGGGTCCTCCATTCTGAGAACTGTGTTGGTCGCAACAATCGGACGAGCTATATGTTATCACGTTCTATAGTGGGGAAAACCTTTAATTACCAGAATCCTCATAATGAAACATATGGAAAAGCTGGTCTAGGTCTAGGGGGCAAATGACAACATGTATGGCCATTTTAAATGGGTTCTTCCGCCAGATACATTTGTTGTACATCAGTACGAAATTTAATATAATGGGCTCATGTTTGTATCTTCTGAATGAAGCCGAGCACAGTCGATGATAGATAAAGTGGCACATCACTTAGGAAGAGCAGCATTGCCCCTTACTTCCAGCAATCAGTTTGAGTGTGAGTAGGATTTCTACCAGGTAAATAAACCACCGATCCAGCTGGGATTTTCACCGTGAGGCTGGTAAAAGTAAAATATTTTCACTGGTAATTGGAAGTGCTGTTATTTTTGCATAATAAAACAGTGTGCACAGTCAGATTATTTTGGCTGCCCACCCCTAAGAACATCAACAGCGTCAGGACTAGGTTAAATTTGAGATTGGCATTAGCAGGAGATTGCAGTGGGGCAAGAGCGCCAGAGACATACACATTCAGCATCCAAACATGAGCACACTGCCTGCCTGCCCAGCCCTGAGAGTCAAGAGCGGCGTTTGGAGGAGGATAATGAGTTAGACCGGGTTCACATGTGCGCTCAGCATTTCCGTTGCTCCTCTCCATCTAAGGACAAAGAAAATACTGGAATCCCGGGGTCCGTTGCGTGATGGAAAACTCACAGAGCCCAATGAAACCCATTGACTTTAATGATCGCCGTCATGGTCTCCATCATTTTGCCGGAGATAGTACTGCATAGCGCATAATAGTGCAGCAAAAACAATGGAATCTGTGACGGAGGCCCTTATCGGAGCCTTGGGCGCACATGTGAACAGTCCCTTACATTCATTGAAGCTTTTAAACCTAAGTGACAATTAAACACATTGGGGCAGATTTACTAATGCTTTCTAAAATTTAGACAGCATAAACGTAGCCTAGGCAGTCGGAAAATGCGTCAAACTTATCACAGTGGTGCTTGCTGTATGATAAATTTGGCGCATCTTGCTAGACATGTTAGGTACGTTTCTCTTCTTTATACCACTTCGTAGTTGGCTTAGTTGACCACAGTTTTTGTGGCAACATTTTGGTGCAATTTTTTATGCACGTTGGCGCATTATAAGCCACACTCCTTCCCTCTAAACCACGTCTCTTTTTTTGGACACTGAAAAGTGTCCAGTGAGTCGCAAACATCTGTTCTTTTTTACGCTAATTAACAATAAATTTGCCTAAATTGATTTGCAGATACGCAACAGAACGACGTAAAGATCTCTATTTATTGTTTTAGTTGTTTGTTTTTTTTTCATTTTGGTGATGAATGATTACATTACAGTACTGGGAACGCAGTATACCATAGCTTTATATGTGTTAACCTATTACTGATATGTCTTTCAAATATAATGAAAGAAATATTTCCATTTTGGCCTAATTCCTTCTGCAGATTTTCCTGACACCCTGACCCAGAAGTGTAACAAAACACCGTAGTACCCAGGATCCACACCCCAAAAATTTTTGGAACCATGTCTGCCGGAAAATGACTAACAAAGAAAACTTTACCAAGATGAATAGACATGTCTCAGCTTCCATTACCGGCACCCTGTTAACGTTATACTCAGTCACATTATAGAGCCATCTATATATATTATCCAAATGAACTGGAGTCTTCAAACATGTGGAGGCAATATGAAATATAACACAAATACACTTTCATCTTTTCACTGAAAATCAGGGTGATTTTTTACAAGTATTTCAGAATATTTTATACCCAGTGTCGCAAATGACACAATACAGAACCTAATACCGAATCTAAAAGAAATAATGAACCTGTGTCTCAGTCATCTATAATAGTGAATGATAATAGATTACACGGACGACTGATGACCTATCAACACTGCAGGTCATTAGTATATGATCGGTGAGGGTCCGACACCCGGAACCCTCACCAATCAGCTGCGCCGGCTGTCTCCGGGCGCCGGATGTTAATCAGGGTATACAGTACTTCAGCTCGACCGCTATTCTGTGACCGGAGCCATCTGCTTCCAGCATGGACATCCGGTGCCCGATGGAAGCCGGAGCAGCTGATTGGTGCTAGGTCCGGGTGTCGGACCCCCACCGATCATATACTGATAACCTATCCTGTGGATAGGTCATCAGTTGTCCATGCCTGGACAACCACTTTAATGTTCCTATTGGAAATTAGAAATTCAATATATTAATCTGATTGGTTGACCCGGGAAAATCCTCTAGACCATGCATAAAAGCTAGCGGAGACAAAAGTTTCCCAGGGCAACCAATCAGATTCCATGGCCAGTCTGGAATTGGAGTCATGTGGTTGGTTGCTATGGACAACTTTTTGTTTGGATTAAGCTCCGATTACATCCCATTCGGGGGGTTATGTTTGGCAAACACAGTTCGAGAGGGTCCTTGTAGGGTTGCTTCCTTACCTCCCAAAAATGCCGGCCAGATAAACACACGTAAAAAAAGTGGGTGTGGTTTTGGGAGCGCGGCTTCACACAGTGGGTGATTTTCCACTTTAAATGAATGGCGGCAGAACCTGCTGCTGCTACTCCCTGCCGCTCCAGTGCCAATGTTACGGTAGTCCCCACCGTTCCTGCAGCGATGATGCCGCATACATCATTTACGTGACTGATGTAGCCAATCGAGGCCTCTGATTCACTGCAGCGACGATGTGACTGATATTTGTGACATCATCGCTGGAGGAACGGTGGGGACCATCAGAACGTCAGCGCTGGAGCGGCTGGGGGATTTCAAAGGTGAGTAATCTTTTTTTTTATTTAATAAAAAAAAAAAAAAATTTTCAGTCTGGCCTGAGGTCTGATCAGGGGTTTGGAGTCACAGGGGGCACTGTGTGTCACTATCAACAGATGGCACTGTGTGTGGCACTATCTACAGAAGGCACTGTGGGGCACAAGCTACAGATGGCACTGTGTGTGGCACTATCTACAGATGCGAGATTCATTTGATCTTTTTAACCCAGAAACTCTGATAATCCGGCACTTGTTTCTAGCACAGAAATGCAGTATATTGAGTTTTACAAGACAAGTAGCAGACTGAGCAGAAAGAATTAGGAACTTTCTCAGATTTAAAAGAAAATATATAGTTGTTGATTATGCGTTAACATTTTATCTTGAGCTGTTTTCCGAAATTTCGATGCTTTTTATATACTTATACTATGACCGATTATCCAGAATGCTTGATAATCTGGCACCTATCAGATCCCAAGCACTAAGTGGGACTCTCAGGTTTGGAGAGACATAGATGTCAATTGAAAACAATCGAAGCTCCAAAAAAAGTTAATGCAAAGTTGACCCCTAGTGCCAATGGGGGGGGAATGAAATATGTAATTTGCACTGTGTGATCCTACTGGGACCCTATGAACAATCGGCAGCACCTATAGCGCTGTAATATAAGAATTTTACTCATTCCCATATGGTGTGGGGTCCATATCTATATGACATGTCAGAAGTTTGTTGAAATGACGCTAACCCATTAAGGTTCATGCACACGGCAGAGCCATGGGGTGGGATATTCTCAGGGATATACGCTTCCAGGGAAAAATACCTCTGTTCCTATGGCCTTATTTTTTTTCCTGTCAGATTTGTGTGGTAAATGTAATGTAAGGGTCTATTCATGTATATTTTTGCCTAGTATAGCTCCACACCACTGGGAGGTTGTATACAGCCATAATACGGCCAAGTGCATGAGGCCTTAAACTGCTTATAACATATGGTAACTGTAAGCTGAACTATCCCTAGTCTGACAGCTATCTTCTCCCATAAACATCCCCCATTGGCTCAAGGTTCCCGAAAAAATGTCATGTCAATGACCGGCTTTACACTGCCAGCTGGCACTACTACACCCTTCTTCTACGAAGTACAATATTTTTTAGGCTAGGGAAAATTGTGAGAACATTAAACATGAGGGGAACATTTGTGCCATTTTCTTGCACGGCCATGAACAATCCAAAAAGTGTCTTCCATACATTTTTACAAATGACCCCCAGAGTATTTGCAAATTGTGGAGGTCGGAGACAGACATTGACTGTTTGTTTTGAAGCCCCTGATGCAGAGATGGATTAGGCCGGGCAATGCTGCCATGGGTAGACAGAATCAGTGGCTTGTGACGCATTCCTTCACCTCCAATAGACAAATCCCTTCCTTCTACCACATAAATTACACCCGTCCCTCTCTTTGTTTGTTCAGTTTACTGTGATTGCTTAACCCGAATACTGCAGGGGTATAAATCACTGGCGGGGTCATTTATCTCAGGAGCAGGCATGCCTTCATTAGTTGACTCTCCAGGAACCTTTACATCTCATGATAAAACCAGCCACAAATGAAGATCTGTCCATGTTCCAATTAACAGTTAGAAAATATGACGTACTGACCTTTCTGAAGGCCCATGTACACCAATGTAGGTAAAGTGCCTGTTTAGGCCCCAGCCCTCCAATACCACAGCCAAAAATGTGAGAAATATCAAGAGATTCATAATTCAGCGCTGAATCCAAGCCGCCATCTTCCTTTCCCTGCAGGGGATGCAGAAGAAGCAGCTGCAGACAGAGCCTGGGGCCTAAGGGGCCCACATACGAAAACACCTGTATTATAAATCACAAATGGTTCTCTGACAGCTAGAACCTGAAGTGCCGTGTCAGTCAAATTCAGCTCTTTTGCTAAGCGAGAGCATTTCAACAAGAGTGTGAAAATCCTGCGGTGTCACTACCGCCCCCCCCCCCCCCCCCCCCAAACGGTAATCCAGCTAGCGAAAAATCACTTGGCAAATTTGTTGTGCATTCATTTAACTGTAAGTGACAGGGTACAAGTGATTTTCGGTAAAAAATTAAATGAATAACGTTAAAAAAATGTTCACTATAATAAAACCATATTAGTGTTTTTTCCACACGGGTCGCTTTTTTACTGCGCAGTAGGAATACACCATTAATAAAGAAAGACAAGTTCCATTTGGTCACACAAAAAAAGAGATCGGTGCAGGATCTACAGGCTTTGCTCCTGTGTAAAGTTAATACTGTGCTTCAGTGGATATGACTGTTATATGGCACTATTTTATGGTTACGTTATCCAATCCCATAAACCAAGTTAATTGTTCTGCTGTTAATACAGAGAATTTATTAGTGTGGAGTTCAATTCTGCTCTGATTTCGCCAACATTTTGTTGATTTACTGAGCTGAGACGTGAAGAGAATTTTTACTGGTCAGTATAACTATATCAGCATTGTAATAATATTATTATTATTATTATTATTATTATTATTATTATTATTATTATTACTATTATTATTATTATTATTATTATTATTATTATAATTACTATTATTATTATTATAATTACTATTATTATTATTATTATTATTATTACTATTATTATTATTATAATTACTATTATTATTATTACTATTATTACTATTATTATTATTATTATTATTATTATTATCATCATCATCATCATCATCGACTGCTTTCCAACCCCAAAATAAATTGTAAACAAAAATGAGAATGAGAACCTATATCATTCAGTGGTCTCCAGCATGTGGCTCTCTAGCTCTTACAAAACTACAACTCTCAGTATGCCACAAAACTCACAGGGCAGGCTGGAAGTTGTAGTTTTACAATATTTGGAGAGCCACTGACTTAAAGTGACATTCTTGTGTGTGGCACTACCATCACTCCTAAGCAGCACGCTCGCTGTCTCTGGGTTATTTTTGACTCAGATCTTTCCTTTACTCCTCACCTACAATCACTTTCACGCTCCTGTCATTTTCACCTCAAAAACATCTCCAGAATCCGCTCTTTTCTTACGGAGGAAACCGCCAAAACTCTCATTGTTGCTCTGATTCACTCTCGTCTTGACTACTGTAACTCATTACTAGTTGGTCTTCCCCCCACTAAACTCTCCCCGCTCCAATCTATCCTCAATGCAGCAGCCAGGGTCATCTTTATGACCAACCGCTACACCAACGCCTCTAATCTGTGCCAGTCACTGCACTGGTTGCCCATCCCCTTCCGAATAAAATTCAAACTTATTACTCTCACCCACAAAGCTCTCCACAGTGCTGCACCTCCTTACATCTCCTCCCTCATCTCTGTCTACCACCCTACTCGGGCTCTACGTTCTGCCAACGACCTTAGATTAAAATCCTCCATAATCCGAACCTCCCACTCTCGTCTCCAGGATTTCTCTCGTGCTGCACCCGTCCTCTGGAATGCGCTACCCCAGACAATCCGATTAATTCCCAATATCCACAGTTTTAACGTGCCCTGAAAACACATCTATTTAGACCGGCCGATAACATTCCCTAATCTGACTCCTTTCCATGGCCCTCCTTTTAGATTAGTCATCAGAATAAGATTCCCTCACACTCCTTCTCTTCATGTCCGTCATACACGGATACTGGCTGGTGACCGGCTCATGCAGCTTTATGTTACCACCACATGTGTATAAAGATGGCCGGACCATTGTACAGAACAAACACTATTACACTTTGTGTCTCCCTTATGTCCTCATAGATTGTAAGCTCTTGCGAGCAGGGTCCTCACTCCCCAGGTTTGAATTGTAAATGAACTTTGTCACTATGTAATGTCTGATATTGTTTGTTTCATGTTCCCACTAAAGTGTAAAGTGCTGCGTAATATGTTGGCGCTATATAAATAAAGATTATTATTATTATTATTATTATTATTATTATTATTATTATTCTTAAGAAATAGTCAGTGATAAGTTCACAAGGCTTTTTTCAGCTTTGCTTCTCTGCTGCAACATCTTCTCCTGGTTAAAGATTAAACACAAAAAATAATTTGTTTGCCGCAAAGGTGCTGCTATTACAGTAGTTTGGCTGTGTAGTCTGGAACTCCCCTATTACAGTAGTCTGTCTATGAAGTCTGGAGATCCCCTCTAAGAGTGGTATGGCAGTGTAGTCTGGACCTCCCCCTATAAAAGTAGTCTGGCTAAGTCGTTTGGAGGTCCCTTATAACAGTAGTCTGGCTGTGTAGTCTGGAAGGCATTTATCAGTATGTTTTTGCAGTATAGGATTATACCGGTGAACCCAGTATAAGCCCACATAAATGCAGAGAGTACATACATATGTTACCCTTGGTTGGAATTAAACTAAGAACCCCAGTGCCAGAAGACAACAGTGCTGACCACTGAGCCACCAAGCGTGATCTGCATTACATTCATCACTCCATACCATTTCTCAATCTGGTGGCTAGAATGGGAAAATTATTATCCAAACAGAAAATGGGTTTATTTTTTTTCCCCCCAAGAAACAGCGCCACTGTTGACTACAGGCTGTGTCTGGTATAATAGCTTAGCGTCAGTGGGCTAATAAAAAAATAGAACTTATAGAAAAAAAAAAAAGCAAAATGAACAAACTTTGACCAGTTCTAATTTATTAACATATGGGTGTTGTTAAAGGTGGTGGTATCGGCTGCTGATCTTATGTGTATGGAGGCATCCCGATTCTCTGCCGATGGCAGATATCGGGGGAAAAAGGTATGTCGCCGCCAGAGGTGTCCGGCAGTGGCTTATTCCCCTCTCCCCATTGAAATAAACAGGTAAATCCACTTTAACTATTGAATGCTGTCATGTATTTTTTGGAATGGCAGATACAGTATTTCCTGCTCAGCAAGGAAGTTTCGAGCACGTTCACAAGTGCATAAAAAAGTGTAAGGTGGCGACGCTGACAATTTTCTAGTAGCTGAGGTAAATATTATGACGTGCACACACTATTAACTTTAGGATGTGACATAAACATCTCCGCTTAAAGAATCTCATGGTCATACGTATCAAAACAATTTTACAGCACGCAGTAAAACATTTCAGATATTGTATAAGCAAACAATGGGGCGATAGAAATAATTATCTCGTAATAGATGCTATTTGGAATAATTGATCTTTCTTTATTTCATGGAACATTCCCCTTATAAATACCACAGAATTACAATTAATGAAATTCTCATTGTGCGGAATATGTCAAGATTCTAAATATATTTTGTACAACTTATACAAACTTAAGAGATTTCGCTTAATTATGAAATAACATTGCTCCTTAAGATGAAAATAGTAAGTGCGGATCCTTGACTCTTTCCTGTCAGGTTTTTTATTTGGCCTTTTCTTAGTTTTATGTGTTTGTGGGAAAATTCTGTGATGACCAATGTCATTAGAGTTCTCAAAATGGTGGTTGTCATTCCGATGGGTTTCCACTGTTTTTCACAGCAATTATAGCATAGCCTAAAACGCTATTATTGCTATCAAAAACCTTGCCAGAAACCTGACAGAATCCTATGTCAATGGAATCTATTAGGATTCGTTGAGATGTATTTGAAAACTGATCTATATTTCTTTTCATGGCTCTATGATGGTAGCGTGACAAGAGTGGAGAATGTACCACTTCATAACTGGACAGAATTGACATTCAAGAGTCTAGATTAGCAGGGTGACCCCCCTAACGAGATCTGCAACGATGGCCATATTGAGTGTCACCCAAAATACCAAAGTACCACCTCTTTGAGAAGACCACCACTTTATCTAGACCAGATTTATCAGTTGCCTCATATCCTAATCATCTTTTTTAAGAGGACCATCCGTCTAGAGGGATGGTCCTCTTAAAAAATATGCATAGGATATGAGGCAACTGGTAAATCTGGTCTACATAAAGAGGTGTTCTTCTCAAAGACCATTTTTCAATAAAAAAAATGTAGGTTGTCCCAAAGAGGTTTCAGAGTATAAGTAAAGACGGGCTGAGCAGAGTTTTTAATAAGACAACACAAAGACTTATATTTCCTGGTGTTCATTTTGAATTATGGGGGTGTTCTCTTCAATTTACAAGGGACCCTCTGCAAATTCAATGCAGTGGAAAATTTACTGAATTTCTATAATGGCAAGGGTAAAAGTGACATTAAAGTCAATCTCCATGTATAAACAAGAAGATACAATTTTTCCGTAAAGATGGACAACTATCATAACCGTAGTTAACTGAGATGCAGAGATCTCTGGGGGTTCCTAAAACCATTTTCTTCCAGTTCATGTGCCATTGACTAGACTTTGTATCATATGTCACCCGCATCACCTCCAGAAATGAAGATCTGTCCTGTTTTCTATAGAAAACATATAATTCAGTGTCTTTGGGGTGTTGTGTTGTATCACAAATGTTGTTTTTTTGCTGAAAAAATAAAAAATTACTTGATTTAAAAAAAAGAAAACATATAATTCTTCTACCGGATCCACTATTACCAAGTACTTGGACCATTCCTTTAGACAATTGACCAGGCGGAGCATGCCGCCAACTATTGCTGCACTGAGGGTGTCATGAAGCTGAACTCTTGAGATCTCCCCATTGCATGCCTCAAAATAAGGTTTTGGGTGGAGAAATGTGTTCCCAAACCTAGGCCAAAATGTATTTTTTTTGGGATATTTGGATTTGAATAATTGCCTTATAAGATATGCTGCTGACTGTGAAGGAACAGTATGACCCTGGATGAAAGCCACAAGACCATGAGCATTTAAGGAAGAGATAGAACTGGAAAGAGAAATAAATGATGAGTCAAAGGAAGCAGGGAACCAAATTAAGGCTCCAAAACATATGTTGCCAGGGATAGTTGGTATGTATGTGTGTGTGGGAGGTAGGAAGCGAGGGTTGTACAAATTTCTAAGGCTACATTCACACGAGCGAATGAGATTAACGCGCGTGAAATACGCACGTAAATCTGGTCCGTGTGTGCTGCGTTATTGCATCTGTGCTTTGCGAGTGGCATGCGTTTTTCACGCACTCGCAAAGCACATCTTTTTTTTCTTTTTCAATGGAATTGATGCGCAAGTCACGCACAGCACACGGATGTGCATCCGTGTGTTGTGCGTGATTTTCACACACCCATTGACTTCAATGGGCGCATAGGTGTGAAAAACGCACCAGTATAGGACAGGCAGTGAGTTTCACGCAACGGACACACACTGTGTGAAAACTCCTGCATGTGTGAATGGCCCCATTGAAATCAATGGGTCCGTGTGCGGTGCGTGATTTTCACGCATAGCACACGGACGAGTTTTACGCTTGTCTGAATGAGCCCTAAGGAAGAGTTTGGTAGGCTAGGTTGTATATATTGTAGCCACCCCCCAGGGCTCCATGCCGCCTTAAGTTGATCTTACGCCGCCCGACGTGGGCTGTGTAAACCAGCGCCGATAATCGAGACAGTAAGATGTGCTGCCGACAATGATAATGTTTTCAGCATTTAAAACGATACAATCAGCCGATAAACGAGCGTATGCTCGTTCATCGGCCGATCGTTGTCGTGTTTACACAGAGCAATGATCGGGAGTGTTCTGAGAAACACAAAAGGCCCTGACACACTCATAATAACAGATTGGTCATACGTCACCAATTTAGATGTTCACCTTAAGGCTGGGTTCACACAACCTATTTTCAGGCGTAATGGAGGCGTTTTACGCCTCGAATTACGCCTGAAAACACGGCTCAAATACGTCGGCAAACATCTGCCCATTCATTTCAATGGGTTTGCCGACGTACTGTGCCGACGACCTGTAATTTGACGCGTCGCTATCAAAAGACGGCGCGTAAAATAACAGCGTCGTCAAAGAAGTGCAGGACACTTCTTGGGACGTAATTTGAGCCGTTTTTCATTGACTTCAATGAAGAACAGCTCCAAATTACGGCCGTAATTGACGCCTCGCAAAACGCGAGTATGAGCAATTACGTCTGAAATGCAGGAGCTGTTTTCTCCTGAAAACAGCTCCGTAATTTCAGCCGTAATTGTCGTTATCGTGTGCACATACCCTAAGGGCTTAGATTATTAGATATCTTGTATATAGGGCCCCACGTAACAGTTGATTACAATGCAGCCCATTGTGTTTGTATTAGAAGAATGTAAATTTTATCATCTGTGTAGATGTTTAAAATAGCTCGAAATGGTGCAGAAAAACATTTCCTACGCACAACAGACTTCCTGTCTAGGTTCAAACTACTTACTTATGCCCCAGATGTATGCAACTGTATTCCTTTACAGCACGGTATATATTTACTTGTCGATCTGTTTGAACATGAAAAGCCCTACATAATTACCAGAAAAAATGCTAACTAAAAGCCCAAAAAGTCTCCAAAAATCCAAAACTGTACGTATAAAATGCTAAAAAAAAAAAAAAGAAAAGAAAATGCTGTATTGGTCACAAAAAAAACCCACAGTAAAGTCATGTTAATAATTCAACAATGAAAAACATTATAGCTGTTAACTGTGCACATGCTAAAAACATCTAAACTGTGTCTAGTCCTGAAAGCCCAAAATACTCCAAACTTGAACTGGTAATAGTAAAATTGAATAAAAAATAAAAACAGATTTTATTCAATGCTGGTTGATTAACTGACTGTGTTTATAAATGTCCATTATCCAGCGTGCTGCTATAGGGGATGCAGAGGTGGCAGTCACACCCGGACGTTGCTTGTGGGGAAACAAAATCCCCCCTGCCCTATAAAAAGAGACCAGTATTAGAAATGGCACATGGTAGGTGGGGGGGGGGGGGGGGGGTGGGGACCTGTTACAAGTTTTGAATTAGGGCCCTGGATCGTAGTCATCAAATTTTGCCTCTGACTATCATTAATGTTCCTTTCTTTGGTACTGTCATTTATTTTTACTTAATATTAAATTATTTTAAATATAATTTTGGCACAACAATGCGCTTGGTATAATCCGAAATAAAAACATACTGAGAGTTAAGCGTGCCATATCATATTTAGTTATATTATACATTCTTATAGAACAATACTCTCTTGAGTATACATTTTCAACATATAATACTGAAATACCGTCCACAAATGGTAAAACAAATGGAATAAAAAAATAAAATTTTTGAATATAAAATATAATAAATAAGATACATTTTTAGAATTCAACCAGTATACAAGTTTATTAAAACTGCAGCTGGGGAATTGCGCAGATAGTTACATATTCCAGTCCAGCCTCTACTAGTGGTAATGGACTTTTCACTTGTCACATCTGACTTCTGCTCTAAGGCTTGACGCTAACCATCTTTTTCTTCGACTTTTGAGTCTGTCATGCCATCCAGCTATAGAGAGGCCTGGTGACAAGCCTCGGAGTGACTACAGCAGGCCTGAGACCACTAAATACAGAGAAGGAGGCACTTAGCTGTTTAGTCTACCAATCAGATTGGTGACAAGAAGTCTAGAGCTCGGTAGAATTGAGCTGAAGATGCAGCAATTTTAGTAGTGTGGGAATAAGTATAGAAGGGTGGTCCTAGACCCTTATGATTGTTAACCCTTGTATATGTCTTTTCCTAATTGTTCTTTTTTTTTTTTTTTGCTTTTACATTTTTATTATTTTAGAGCTATGATGTTTTGTTGGTGGCAAATAGAAAGGCAATTTTATTGTGAAACATAGAAATAATTGTAATAAATTGGAAAGGAATTCAATTATTTGTTAGCAAAAATATTTTAACTAATATTTTATTTCTAATTTGAAATATTATTTTACTATAGTAAACTAGTATTAGCTAAAGACTATAAATTAAATGTTAATTGTTTATTAGAATGATGATGATGATGATGATGATGGTGGTGATTTTATTATTATTATTATTATTGTTATTATAAATTGTGGTTACTATCATTTTTAATTTAATTTTTAATTAAAATTACTAATTTTAACCTTTTTTAATTAATATAAAAAAACCTACATTATTTGGACATTAACTTAATTCTAGGATTTGATTTATTTTCTAAACAAAAAAAAACCACAGTATGATACACAAAAATAACTACCATAATTGTACGTGCTTTTATATTATTGTTATAAATTTATATTATTATTATATTATTATTATTATTTTATTTTTTATTATTATTATTTTACAGATTATTTCATTTTGTTAGCATTATTATCATTAATGATTTATATAAGGTTGCCCCTACACGACTATCAGTTTGGCACCATTGTTTCACCTCTTATTGTCATGAGGGAAATTATTGGTCATATCGAACCAAAAATTGCTTTATTGGCAGAATTATTATTGAATAATGATTATGCATATTAAATCTTAAACAGATTTGCATGTTAAAAAGGGTATTTTCATCTCACACATTTATGTCATGTCCATAGAATATGCCATAAATGCCTGATGGGCGTGGGTACCTCACCTATTGGAAGGACAGGTGTGTGATGACTACCTAATGTATATGGCCCGATAGAGAAGCTGTGATCTCCATATGGGACAGATAATTGGAAAGAAATAATTTTCCTTTATAGACCACAATTCTCACCAGCCTTTTGATCTTGAAAATACTGTCATATTTCTGGCAGATCTTGTTCTTCTACATAAGTATAAACTTAATCTCCCAATACAATAAAGTGTGTACTTAGACGTACTCTTTATAGTCGCACTTTGATGTAATTTAATAAACATGGAAAACCATGGACAACATCAAATACAAGATAAAGAAAAAAATAATAATAACATACAGTGACAGGAGTTTGATCCGGAGTAGATGAGGTCACACGTTTGCCATTCACTTAATTTACAAGTTCCTAAAATGTTGGTGGTATCGGCTATAACATAATATAGATATAAATAGTATAAATGTAATACCTTCTATAGCTGGGGCTCAAGAATTTGCTTAAATCACTATAGCAAAAATTGAGTTGCAGAAATTTGGGGGCATAACATTAGTAGGAACATCTGGACTGTTATGAAATAAATATATTAAATGAAATAAAACTGTATAACGAAAAAAAATGATTTCTCTTGGGATTGTCTGGTTTAGCTAAGAAACCCCATTTTCAAATACCCTATTAGGGTATACAGAGTTCGGGACCTCCATCAAATAGCCAGAGGTCGAGAGCAACTACAAAGAGCGTCTCTCTCTTGGAGGACCCAGCATGAACATGCATTACATAGCCACCATGTCATTCTTTATTTTCCATATGGAGGCGCTGCAGGGGAATTGAACACTTGCTGCCAGGTTACCTGCTGATTACAATCAATCCCCAGGGTCCCAGCAATGATACAAATTGGGATAAGCTCATCATAAGTTTTACAAAAAGGAATGTAAAAAGTGGACAATCCCTTTAAGTAAAGGAGTGTAAAAAAAAAAAAAGTGCTAATGACTCAAACAATATTGAACAATATAATTTTTGTGTGAACAGATCTATAACCGTCGGTTGTAAACTGGTCATAAATCTGCTATGGTTGACATATTTCTTCATTACTGAAAGGAAATCTCCCTCAGTGAGACATAAGGCCTGATGTATCAAAACTGCCCATGTTACCCATAGTAACCAATCACAGGGGTCCATGCACACAGCATTGTACGCCAGCACATTGAGTTATTACGGGTCCATATTTCAGAGAATACCTTCATAATACAGCATGCAATTAGAATTTGTAAGAAATACAAAAATAGAGGCACATGGAGGTACAGTATGGGCTGATTCCATGGGCACTCTATAATGGACGAACGAACTCAAGACTGAAGTCATTGCCCAAATCTAGCCTTTTTTTTTGCCAGCGCTATATTTTCTAGGCAGCAGTCAAAAAATATGTCACAGTTGCCTTGCAACAGCAGTCACAGCCTACAGATGATTATTCTGAATTTACATGGTCCTGTGTAGCCCAGAGTAGTCACCAAAGCAAGTACTAATAAAAATGCATAATGACTTCCAGCCCTTGCATGGTGCAGATTACTAGATGGTATGGCGGGGGGTGGGACTGAAGTAGTGGAAGAGACTTTAGGCCCTTTTACACTGGGCGATTATCGTGCAGACGAGCGTTCGTATAACGTGTGAACAGGGCAGCGATCAGCAGATGAACGAGCAAACGCTCGATCATCTGATAGTGTTGTTTTAAAAAAGTGAAGTATTATCGTTGTCGGCAGTGCGTCTCCCTGGAGACACGCTGCCAACATGATGATAATGTATGGGGACGAGCGATCGGAGTAACGAGCGCTCGTCCCCATCCATAGCTCCATGTGACAGGAGCAAACGAGCGCCGATCAACGATGTCTCAGTGATCGGCGTTCGCTGCACCGGCCGATTGTCAGCCGGTGTAAAAGGCCCTTTCGTCTCCCTGTTGCAAATGTTACGTTCTTTTTAAGGTCGTATGAGCTAAATGATTTATACCCGTGTATTTTAGGGAAAGTTTATAGAAAATTCAACCACAAGAGCTCTGCTTATCATGGCTTGTGTTGACTTAATGTTACTTGACAACATTCATGCAACGTCATAAAATAACTCTCGTACCGTCCTGTAATGTATGGTGATACATGATCTACATATCTCTTTATCAGCAAAAACTGAGAAAATTATTTTGACCTAGGGCTGCACACAGGTGCGTGAGGAAATGTTTGTTTCTTTTGCCGGTTCAGCACTAACAGGTCAGGTCCAATATATAAATGATGGAGAGTAATAACAGTATACAATGTCACAGATGTTTTGGCTGCGGTTTCTCCTTTACATTGCAGCAGTTATTGAGGAGTGTATATGAGCCACGTACAAAAAAAAACATCCATTTTCCCTAGACAGGACATGTACTTATGCCATTACTAGGTATGTGCTATTAGCATGATATACAACCTTTTGCTTTACCAGTATACTATGCCTTGAGTCATAGACTACAATGGACCCATACCTCATGCAGGACATAGACACAGAGATTTTTCCTCACCATAATTATGATTGGATCAGGGGAGATACTATTGACAGTGATGTCATGTCTATGGCCAGCTTAGGGCCTGTTCACATCACCGTTCGCTTTCCGTTCCGGGGTTCACTCGACGGAAACCTCCGACGGAACCCCGGAACGGAAAGCGAACGGTGATGTGAACAGGCCCTTAGGGTGCGTTCACATATGTCAGTTGCATCAGCATCAGTTTTTCTGTCTCTCAAGTGATGGCAACTGATGCAAAAACGAATGCAAAAATGTATCAGTTGCCATCAGGCTTTTTCACAATTTTTACTACAAAACCATCAGTTGTCATCGATTGTCGTTAGTTGTTATCAGTTTTTACCATCCGTTTTTAACATCAGTTTTTGGTCTGAAAATGTGCCAATTTTATCAGTGGTGCATAGTTTGTGATAGATTGGATACATGATAGATTAGATACTTGTTGTGTACCATGTCAAGGCTCTCCTTCTCTGCTCCGGCTTTGGCGCTACACTGAAGTTTCACACACACATTGTAATGTCACGTGTGTCATATTCAGTGCAGCGCCAAGGCCGGTGCCGAGAGCCCAGAAGGCAGCTGCTGTCCACTGACCTCAAATCAGATCTTCAAAGCAGTCAAGGGAGCCTGCAAAGACTCCAAACACTAGCCCTAATTTCAGGGAGTAGCTAGTTTTTGGTGCCTTTACAGCTACCCAATCCCACCCTGCATCTCCTACCCACCCCACACCACGCTGGGATTGCTGTTCTATCTATTCATACAACAGGGTCCGGGTGTCGGTTATTGAAAATGACCGACTCGGTCCATTTTTGGCAGCTGTTTTGCATCTGTTTTGTATCTGTTCCATGTCCGAGTTTCCGTTTTTGACTGATTTTTAAAAACAGATGAATTTCATGTGTATATAATGAAACAGTGCCCTCTGTAGATAATGCCGCAGTGCCCTCTGTAGATAACGCCGCAGTGCCCTCTGTATATAGTGCCACACCCCCCTGTAGATAATGGCACAGGGCCCTCTGTAGATAGTGCCACATTGCTCTCTCTGTATCTAGTGCCGCAGTGCTCTCTGTAGATAGTGCCACACTGCTCTCTGTATATAGTGCCACACACCCCCGGTAGATAATGCCGCAGTGCCCTCTTTAGATGGTGCCACACACCACCTTGTATATAGTGTCACACATACCCTTTAGATAATGCCACAGTGCCCTCTGTATATAGTGCCACACACCCCCTGTAGATAATACCGCAGTGCCCTCTGTAGATAGTGCCACACCCTCCTGTAGATAATGCCGTAGTGCCCTCTGTAGATAGTGCCACAGTACCCCCTGTAGATAATGTCACACAACCGCGTGTAGATAGCGCCACACAGCAACCCCTGTAGATAGCGCCACCCCCACTGTACATAGCGCTATCCCCCTTCCACTGTAGATAGCGAAGCTCCCTCTAGCAGTAGAATCCCCGTCCAGAGAATTGCCGAGACTGTGGCCTGGGATTCCCTCCAGGAGGAGCCCCTAATGCCACAGTCCATATAAGGACAGTGACATCAACGGTTACCTCTAGAACTGAAGCGAAATCCCCGGCCACAGCATTGCCCCTGGAGAAGCCCCTGATGCCACTGTCCATATATGGACAGTGACATCAGGGGTTACTCCCTGAGCGGAATCCCCGGCCAGACGCTGTGGCCGGGATTCCTTCCAGGAATAGCCCCTGACTCCACTGTCCATATTTGGACAGTGACATCAGGGGTTACCGCTAGGAGCGGAATCTCCGGCCACAGTGTTGCCGACGCTGTGGCTGGGGATTCCACTCCAGGAGAAGCCCCTGACGTCACTATACACATATGGACAGTGACATCAGGGGCAACTCCTGAAGCGAAACCCCCGGCCAAAGCATTGCCCCTGGAATAGCCCCTGACGCCACTGTCCATATATGGACAGTGATGTCAGGGGTTACTCCCTGAGTGGAATCCCCAACCAGACGCTGTGGCTGGGATTCCCTCCAGGAGTAGCCCCTGATGCCACTGTCCATATATGGACAGTGACGTCAGTGGTTACCGCTAGGAGCGGAATCTCCGGCCACAGTGTTGCCAACGCTGTGGCAGGGGATTCCGCTCCAGTCGGAGCCCCTGATTGTACTGTCCATATATGGACAGTACCGTCAGGGGCTCCGCCTGGAGCGAGAATCCCCGGCAATGCTATAATCGGGGATTCCGCTATCTACACTATCTACACCCCTGGGAGACGGACCCAGAAACGCTGCAGGTAGCGCTTTCGGATCCGGCTTATGCACAGGTCCAGCGCCGTACGGCACCACAGCTGATGTCCCCTGTGCCAGAACAGATCCCATATAAAGCTATGGGATCCGTTCTAGCATCAGTTTCCCTCTGGCTTTTCTGCAACACGCCGGAGGGAAACTGAAACGGACAACGGACATATGTGAACAGCCCCTAAAAGAGGTTGTCTAGGACATTCAATTGATGGATTTTCCTTAGAATATGCCATCACTGTATCATCATGGAGGTCTGATCCCCGGCATCACACCGATCACCAGAACAAAGGGGCTGTGGCTATCACTGGAGTTCCGCGGCCTCTTCATTGTTTATCCAAGCCCAGTGCCGTACATACGAGTGTGTCTGGTACTATACCTCAGTCCATTCAAGTCAAGAGGGCTGAGCTGCAGTACCAGGCACAGTCACAATTGTATATACATTACTGGGCCTAGATAAACAATGAAAGGGCCATCGCTTAGCAACTTTGTTCTTATAAACCTTTGGGCCTTAGGGATTGGATCCCCAATGATTATACAGGGTGGGCCATTTATATGGATACACCTAAATAAAATGGGAATGGTTGGTGATATTAACTTCCTGTTTGTGGCACATTAGTATATAGGAGGGGGGAAACTTTTCAAGCTGGGTGTTGACCATGGCGGCTATTTAGTCGGCCATTTTGTATCCAACTTTAGTTTTTTCAATGGGAAGAGGGTCATGAGACACATCAAACTTATCGAGAATTTCACAAGAAAAACAATGGTGTGCTTGGTTTTAACGTTACTTTATTCTTTCATGAGTTATTTACAAGTTTCTGACCACTTATAAAATGTGTTCAAAGTGCTGCCCATTGTGTTGGATTGTCAATGCAACCCTCTTCTCCCGCTCTTCACACACTGATAGCAACACCGCAGAAGAAATGCTAGCACAGGCTTCCAGTATCCGTAGTTTCAGTTGCTGCACATCTTGTATCTTCACAGCATAGACAATTGCCTTCAGATGACCCCAAAGATAAAAGTCTAAGGGGGTCAGATCGGGAGACCTAGGGGGCCATTCAACTGGCCCACGATGACCAATCCACTTTCCAGGAAACTGTTCATCTAGGAATGCTCGGACCTGACACCCATAATGTGGTGGTGCACCATCTTGCTGGAAAAACTCAGGGAACATGCCAGCTTCAGTGCATAAGGAGGGAAACACATCATCATGTAGCAATTTCAGATATCCCGTGGCCTTGAGGTTTCCATTGATGGAGAATGGCCCCACTATCTTTGTACCCCATATACCACACCATACCATCAATTTTTGTGTTCCAACAGTCTTGGAGGGATCTATCCAATGTGGGTTAGTGTCAGACCAATAGCGGTGGTTTTGTTTGTTAACTTCACCATTCACGTAAAAGTTTGCCTCATCACTGAACAAAATGTTCTGTGTAAACTGAGGGTCCTGTTCCAATTTTTGTTTTGCCCATTCTGCAAATTCAGTGCGCCGATCTGGGTCATCCTCGTTGAGATGCTGCAGCAGCTGGAGTTTGTAAGGGTGCCATTTGTGAGTAGCTAATATCCGCCGAAGGGATGTTCGACTGATGCCACTCTCCAGTGACATGCGGCGAGTGCTACGCTGTGGGCTCGTGCTGAATGAAGCTAGGACAGCCACTGATGTTTCTTCATTAGTGACAGTTTTCATGCATCCACATTTGGGCAAATCCAACAGTTTCACGAAACTTGGCAAGCAGTTTGCAAACTGTAGCATGGGAGATGGGTGGTCTCGTAGGGAGTCTTGCATTGAAATCTGCTGCAATGACCCAGGTACTGCGTTCACCAGACATCAACACAATTTCTATCCGCTCCTCACGTGTTAACCTCTGCGACATGTCAATGGCTGTAAACAAAGAGAAGCTTGTAAATAACTCATGAAAGAATAAAGTAACGATAAAACCAAGCACACCATTGTTTTTCTTGTGAAATTCTCGATAAGTTTGATGCGTCACATGACCCTCTTCCCATTGAAAAAACTAAAGTTGGATACAAAATGGCCAACTTCAAAATGGCCGCCATGGTCAACACCCAGCTTGAAAAGTTTCCCCCCTCCCATATACTAATGTGCCACAAACAGGAAGTTAATATCACCAACCATTCCCATTTTATTTAGGTGTATCCATATAAATGGCCCACCCTGTACATTGAAGACCTATCTTAAAGATAAGCCAACAATTGATAATCTAGATCAGGGGTCTCAAACTCGGCCGGGTGAATGGGCCACATATAGAAAAAATGTGAAGTTGACGGGCCGCATTACTTTCAAATTTGATACAATACAAAATTATTGTTAATCAATTAGTTATTTGAACTACTATAACACTACATTACTATAACAATACTACATTACTATAATAATACTACATTACTATAACAATACTATATTACTATAATAATACTACACTACTATAATAATACTACATTACTATAATAATACTACATTACTATAACAATACTATATTACTATAATAATACTACACTACTATAATAATACTACATTACTATAATAATACCACATTACTATAATAATACTACATTACTATAATAGTACCACATTACTATAATACTACACTACTATAATAATACTACATTACTACAATAACAATACTACATTACTATAATAATACTACATTACTATAACAATACTACATTACTATAATAATACTACATTACTATAACAATAATACTACATTACTATAACAATACTACATTACTATAATAATACTACATTACTATACTATAATAATAATACTACATTTACTATAATAATACTACACTACTACAATAACAATACTACATTACTATAATAATACTACATTACTATAAGAATACTATATTACTATAATAATACTACACTACTATAATAATACTACATTACTATAACAATACTACATTACTATAATAATACTACATTACTATAACAATACTATATTACTATAATAATACTACACTACTATAATAATACTACATTACTATAATAATACCACATTACTATAATAATACTACACTACTATAATAATACTACAGTACTATAATAGTACCACATTACTATAATAATACTACACTACTATAATAATACTACATTACTATAATAGTACCACATTACTATAATACTACACTACTATAATAATACTACATTACTACAATAACAATACTACATTACTATGATAATACTACATTACTATAACAATACTACATTACTATAATAATACTACATTACTATAACAATAATACTACATTACTATAACAATACTACATTACTATAATAATACTACATTACTATAATAACAATACTACATTACTATAATAATACTACACTACTACAATAACAATACTACATTACGATAATAATACTACATTACTATAATACTACAAAGAAGCTACTAATAAGGGGCATGGAGAATCTAAGTTATGAGGAAAGATTAAAAGAACTAAACCTATTTAGCCTTGAGAAAAGACGACTAAGGGGGGACATGATTAACTTATATAAATATATTAATGGCACATACAAAAAATATGGTGAAATCCTGTTCCATGTAAAACCCCCTCAAAAAACAAGGGGGCACTCCCTCCGTCTGGAGAAAAAAAGGTTCAACCTGCAGAGGCGACAAGCCTTCTTTACTGTGAGAACGGTGAATCTATGGAATAGTCACTGCAGGAGCCATCACAGCAGGGACAGTAGATGGCTGCAAAAAAGGCTTAGATAATTTCCTAGAAAAACAAAATATAAGCTCCTATGTGTAGAAATTTTTTACTTCCCCTTTCCCATCCCTTGGTTGAACTTGATGGACATGTGTCTTTTTTCAACCGTACAAACTATGTAATACATTACTATAATACTACATTACTATAATACTACAATACTATAATAATACATTACTATAACAATACTACATAACTATAATAATACTACATTACTATAACAATAATACTACAATACTATAATACTACATTACTATAATAATATTATATTACTATAACAAAACTACATTACTATAACAATACTACATTACTATAATACTACATTACTATAATAATACATTACTATAACAATACTACATAACTATAATAATACTACATTACTATAACAATAATACTACAATACTATGATACTACATTACTATAATAATATTATATTACTATAACAAAACTACATTACTATAACAATACTACATAACTATAATAATACTACATTACTATAACAATAATACTACAATACTATGATACTACATTACTATAATAATATTATATTACTATAACAAAACTACATTACTATAACAATACTACATAACTATAATAATACTACATTACTATAACAATAATACTACAATACTATGATACTACATTACTATAATAATATTATATTACTATAACAAAACTACATTACTATAACAAAACTACATTACTATAACAATACTACATTACTATAATACTACATTACTATAACAATACTACATTACTATAATAATACTACATTACTATAACAATAATACTACAATACTATGATACTACATTACTATAATAATATTATATTACTATAACAAAACTACATTACTATAACAATACTACATTACTATAATACTACATTACTATAATAATACATTACTATAACAATACTACATAACTATAATAATAGCGCTAGGTTTAAACTTAACGGAAATTTATGAGATTTCTCCACATGCTTATTTCAACAATCCAGTTTTCCAGTTTAAGTGTCGCTAAATGCAGTCCGGCGGCTCAGTTGGCAGCGTTTGGCAGACAAACAAATGTCAAGATTGGGCAGCCCCTTTTAAGATAGTGCCACAGAGCGCGCTGTAGATACTGCAACAGTGCCCTCTGTAGATGCCACACACCCCTATATAATGCCACAGTGTCCTCTGTAGCTACTGCCACACCCACACCCACCCATAGATAATGCCACAGTGCCCTCTGTAGATAATTCCACAGTGGCCTCTGTAGATAATTCCACAGTGCCCTCTGTAGATGCTGCCACAGGGCCCTCTGTAGATGCTGCCACAGAGCCCTCTGTAGATGCTGCCACAGTGCCCTCTGTAGATGCTGCCACAGTGCCCTCTGTAGATGCTGCCACAGTGCCCTCTGCAGATTCTGCCACAGTGCCCTCTGTAGATAATTCCCACACACACTCATTGTAGATAGTGCCAAACACACCCCCAGTAGATAGCTCCATTGGGGCTACCACTAGGAGTGGAAACCCCAGCTGGAGTGTTGCTGACGCTTTGGCCAGGGATTCCTCTGATGGAGGAGCCCCTGACGTCACTGTCCATACACAGTGACGTCAGGGGATCCTCCTGGACCGGAATGTGATGTCAGGGGAAGAGAGCCGGTGTCCTAGAGCAGAGCACTAGTATATGCTCTGCTCCGGAACTCTGGGGAAGCCACTGACATCAGTGTCCATATATGAAGAGTGATGTCAAGTCTTGCCCACAACTGGAGTCCCGGAGCAGAGCCGCATCTAGCACTCTGCCTGAGATTCCAGCTCTGCTCCTGACATCACTGTTGATATATGGACAGAGAAGTCAGGGGCAACCCCAGAGCTGGAGTGGACAGCGATGTCAAGGGATTCCACAGAGTCCCGGAGCAGAGCCTATACTAGCGCTCTGTCCGGGACCCGGCTCTGGGGAAGCCCTAGACATCGCTGTCCATATGTGGACAGCAATGTCGAGGGATTACACAGAGTCCCTGAGCAGAGCCTATACTAGTGCTCTGCCCGGGACTCCGCTCTGGGGAAGACCCTGACAACAGGGAATTCCACAGAGTCCCGGAGCAAAGCCTATACTAGCGGCTCTGTGTCCCGCGGGCCGCAGAAGACAGCCTCGCGGGCTGCAAGCTTGAGACCCCTGATCTAGAGCATTCACCTCAATGGAGCAGAGCTGCAATACCAGACACAGCCCATGGACAGGTGTGGCGCTATTTCTTGAAGAAAGTAGCCATGTTTTCTAATCCTTCACACCCCCTTTAATCATTCTTTTGTGATATTTATGAATTGACACAGTGAAGGACAAAGAGAGAGGTGCTTTATGACTGCTCCACAATTCAGTTTTTGGACTGAAATGGGCCCAAATATGGTTCCTGCCTATGTAAACTACTGATTAGATCTACTGTAGAGCACTCTAGAATTGATATTATAGACCATCTCAAAGAGAAATCTGACGGAACTAGAGGAAAAAAAAAAGCAAACACATAAAATCCATATAGACCTTGTGTTAGTTAAGGCCCTTTTACAGGGGCCAATTATCAAGCAAACGAGAGTTCATATGAACAGGGAGATGTGCTGCCGACATGATAGAAATGTATGGGGACGAGCAATCATAGTAACGAGTGCAAGTCCCCATACATTGCTCCTTGTGAAAGGAGCAAACGAGCACCGATCAACGAGCTGTCTCATTGATCGGCGCAAGCTTAGGCTTCGTTCACATCTGTGTCAGGACTCAGATGTGAATGAAGCCTTACACAGCCCATGTCGGGCCGTCTAAGAGGACCCTAAAATTCAAACCTATGGTGCTGCATTGCTATCCATTGAGACGCCATGATAGTCCAAAGTATGGGCAGCTGACTGGAGCTGTCGTTTTCTTTACTTTAATTGGCTGATTTTGACACTTTGCATTCCATTCCATTTGTGTATGTGAATATTTATGCGCTTTTATAAACATAGCTTTGCGCTACTATAAGGTTTACAGGCTAATGAGCCTTTATCTAACATTCTGAGATAGCATCCTCCAATATAAGGATCAACCCTTCCTCCAAAACACTATTGACCCTTTCCAGCAGATTCCTTAATCTTGTTTTTATCATTATCAGTAAACCTAATTAATGCTATGATGTTTAGTACCCCCACCCCCACCCAATACAAAACTAAACCAAAGTTTTCTGGACTTTATCTTAAAAGTTTTCCTTGTTGTACCCCAAAAGAAGCTGAATGAGTGCCAAAAATAATTTTAGGTTGATTATTTCTGGGGATACAATATGGCCAGAGTTGATGTATTTGAGAACTCTGTACACGCAAGAGAGGTGCATTAATCCAGTTTGGTGTACCTTATCCAATATTCAAAAGAAAAGACAGATTAGTCTGTCTCCGAAGCTGGTTCTTATCTAAGGGAATGGCAGGGGGCCGCAATCAAAGTGCTCTGCCCGGCCAAAAGAGATTAACCCCGGGACACAGAGTAGAGTTCTCAGCTGGGCCCCTCTTAACACAACAGACGTCATGCGTTATACATGTATAAGTATACCTAGGAGACTGTATACACAATGTACTTTGGGTTTACATTGAATCAGTTCATAAAATTCTATCTGAAGGATCACATCAAACTTTTTGGACTAGACCAGGCCAACACTTTTTACTTTTTTTGGTAGTACTTTTTCTTGTTTTACAACTGATCTAAATGGATTGGATAATTAATATGAACTGCATCAAATTTTTAATTATTTTCCAATTTGTTAAAAAACAAAAATGGATCAAAATACCTGCCCTTCATAATTATAGGATATTCCTTCTTATAAAAGTCAATGGATGGAAAAATAAATGGCTCCATATTGATCCTTCACATTCAGTTTTCCCCATTGAAGTCAACAGCAACTGAAAAAACGAATGCAAACGCACCCCGACCCACGTAGTCGTCTCTTCCAACAGATTCATTAAAAAAATAGCAATCACGAACAACTCCTGTATCAGATATGGGCCATACGCCACTGGGGTCCTGGGTTCAAATTTGGCCAAGGGTAAAATTGGCATAGAGTTTGCATATTCTCCCAGTGTGGATTTCCTCCTGGTACTCCGGTTTCCTCCCACACTGCAAAACATCCAGAAGAGGCTGGACGCAGCACGGAGGGCTTAAGGGAAAGCCTCCATGACTGCCATAGGAGGGAAAGGGTTAATTAGTTAGGGAAGTGAGGGAGTATAAGGAGGAGTTGGGGAAGGGAGGAGTTAGGGGATGGTATCTGTTCTTCCCGCTGTTTTCGGCATTGAGCAGGAAGCAGCGGGAAGAGGAACAAGAAAAATTACAAGCTCCCACTGCCCCTGCTCTTACCTGTGCCATGGCGTCTGATGTCAGCATGCTGGAACAGCTGCGGGCAGCAGCTGAGTTTCACGGTTCGGGGTGGCTGGAGAAGACCGTTGCGGCGCTGGCCAGGATGCTGCAGGCTGGCTCGTCTTCACGCCGAGCCCGGCGTTCCGGGTCTGCTCTTAGGCCGGACATGCTCCCCTCCGCCGGCCCCCTCTCTAGCGCTGGTGACATGGCGGCGGGGGGGAGTCGATACCCGTTGCTCCTGCTGGGATGAAGCAGAGGGCGTCGTCGGAAGCGGCGGTTGCTCAGGCACGGTCACCCCGCCGCTACCGGCGGTCTCGTCCGCCAGAGATACTCAGTCCAGAGGTGGTTCCACGGGCCCGGTGTCGCAGGGGGAGACCTTCTAAGGATGCTGCAGGCCAGGCAGCTGGGAAGGCCGCCTCCTCCCAGGTCCTGCGTCCTGGCAGGAATCCCCAGCCGCGACGGGGTTAGGCGGTCCACAGGGAGTCGCAGGCCGGGCTCCCTGTCACGCCACCTCCTTCAGATGCCGTATCCAGGGAGCAGTCCACGGCCGCCCCGCATGGTGATGATCCGGCCAGGGGCTGGCTTCCTCGAGATCTTCAGGGAGGACGCCTAGATCATCAGCGACGACGAGGCAACAGGTCCGGTCGTAAGTCTGGGTTCCTGCGGTCGGGCGGCAGGTCGCCGGCCCATCTGTCAGCATGCCGGGGTCCCCGCGTCGGAGATGTCGGTGCGATTGCCAGTCGTCAGAGAGAGAAGACCTGGAAGATGGAGAGTTAGGCGAGTCTCAGCGCGGTCAGGATTTTCCGGCTGGCGGGAACACAGTTCCTGGGCAGCCTAGTGAGCGCATAACTCCTTCTTTGCCGTATCCAGCAATATTTATGTCGGGTGTCGGGGGTGGGGTGGCGAGCGCGGAGGTATCGGCCGTCGGTATTGGCGTTGCCGGGCGCAATGGCTTATCGGATTTAGTGGGTTGTTTGCGTGAGTTAGTCGGGCGCTTAGATAGGGCTGCGGCGCCTGTAGTTCCGGCGGGGTCCCCGGCGGTAGTCTGGGAAGGTCCTCGTGATGTTGGGGTGTTACAGTCGCGTCCCATAGTAGGGGAAGTTTCGGGGGCGTCCAGGGAAGCGGTCGCGGTGTCAGTTCAAACCAAGGCGCAGAAGGATGGGGATAGAGTTCGGCTTGATGATCGTGCTCGTGGCGAGGTTTACGTATGTTTCGAGGGTCCTTTAGGGGCCCACCTTAAACAGGAGGTTCGCGAGCGGATTTGGAAAGACGAGTACGTGGAAATTTTTTCTCTTCTGCCGCTTGCAAAATTCAATTTGGATAAGGGCAAGCAGGATCAGAGTAAGGGTATGTGCACACGAGAACTGTCTTTTACGTCTGAAAAGACAGACTGTTTTCAGGAGAAAACAGCTGCGTCGTTTCAGACGTAAAAGCTCCTCCTCGCATTATGCGAGGCGTCTTTACGCCCGTAATCTTGAGCTGCTCTTCATTGACTTCAATGAAGAACGGCTCAAATTACGTTTCAAAGAAGTGTCCTGCACTTCTTTGCCGAGGCAGTCAATATACGCGTCGTTGTTTGACAGCTGTCAAACGACGACGCGTAAATGACAGGTCGTCGGCACAGTACGTCGGCAAACCCATTCAAATGAATGGGCAGATGTTTGTCGACGTATTGTAGCCGTATTTTAAGACGTAAAACGAGGCATAATACGCCTCGTTTACGTCTGAAAATAGGTCGTGTGAACCCAGCCTAAGAAGGAGGAAGAAGAACGTCGGCGGTATAGGCTTATCCCGCAGACGTTCGTCAATTGGTCGCAAGCTTTTGCCATTTTGGCTAGTGTGATCAGAGAAAAGGCGCCTTAGAATTGCTCGGCGTTATTTTGTTATTTCGATGCCATCGGAGAGGCTCATAGGGTATATGGGGGTCAGGCGTGGTTGCGGTACGGTGAGAAATTTCGCCAGCGGAATGCGGTTCGGCCGGCGATTCGGTGGGACCAGAAGGATATTGCGCTTTGGTTGAGGGTGACAGCTCTGGATAAGCAGTCCTTTCTCGGGAGCGTTGGCCAAGGAGGTCAGTCTAGCCAGGCCGGGCAAGGTTCTGTGTCAAAACTTGGTTTTTGCTGGCAATTCAACGACGGCCAGTGTAAGTTCGGGGCTACATGTAAATTCAAGCACGTGTGTTCGGAATGTAACGGATCCTCGCACAGGGCTGCCAAGTGTATGCGAAAAGGGAGGCGATCAGGTAACCAGTCCTCCTCAACTGGTCAAGGGGTTGTCGCCGGTGAGGGTGGAAAAGATGGCCCCGTATCTAAATGAATACCCAAATAGGGTTGCGGCCAAGTTAATTTATGAGGGGTTTTGTTTTGTTATTCCCCCTCCTCCTTATGAGTTTCCAGTTACACGGCGCAATCTTAAGTCGGCTTGCTTGCACTCGGAGGTCGTATGGGAAAAACTTTTTAAGGAAGTTTCGTTGGGTCGCATGGCGGGGCCCTTCGTTGATCCGCCAATTGAGAATTTAGTGGTATCCCCCTTGGGAATTGTGCCAAAGCGCGAGCCCCATAAATTTTGTTTGATTCAGCATTTGTCTTTTCCCAGGGGGTCGTCGGTGACTGATGGGATCGATCACGATTTATGCTCGGTAGTTTACACGTCCTTTGACAAGGCAGTTGTGTTAGTTCGTGAGGCGGGGCCTGGCGCGTTGTTAGCAAAAACCGACATTGAGGCGGCTTTTCCTTTGCTGCCAGTCCATTCAGAGAGCCAGCGGCTGTTGGGTTGTTTCTGGAACGGGGCGTTTTATGTGGATAGGTGTCTTCCTATGGGGTGCTCCCTTTCTTGCGCATATTTCGAGGCATTTAGTAGCTTCGTGGAATGGGTGACGAAGGGCGTAGCCGGGGTTGATTCGTTGATACATTACCTTGACAATTTTTTTGTGCATCGGCCCTAGGGGTTCGCCTATTTGCGGTAATTTATTGTATTCCTTGCAGAAAGTTGCGAAGGAATTTGAGATTCCCCTATCGCCTGGAAAGACTGAGGGCCCTGTCTCCACCATTTGTTTTTTAGGGATCGAGATTGATTCGGTGGCAAGGGAGTGTAGACTTCCCGAGGATAAATTAAGGTCATTGGGTCAGGAGGTGCGGCGGGCTTGTAGTTTGAAGATCACGTTGCGCGATCTCCAGTCTCTGCTGGGGAAGTTGAACTTTGCCTGTCGGATTATGCCAATGGGTAGAGTTTTTAGTAGGCGATTGGCGGCAGCAACAGCGGGGGTTCGTGCTCCACATCATTTTGTGAGGATCAGGGAGGAGCATAGGGCTGATCTTCAGGTATGGGATGATTTTCTCGGTCATTATAATGGTCGATCTTTATGGATGTCTCCAGTACAGGATACGAGCGAGTTGGACCTTTTTACTGACGCGGCTGGGTCAGGCGGGTTTGGCGCATATGGTGGAGGTCAATGGAGTGTGGGGAACTGGCCGGCTAGCTGGTTGGTCAGTGGACTTACGCGGAATCTGGCCCTGCTCGAGCTGTTCCCTATCGTCGTTGCGGTGACCATTTGGGGGGATAGGCTCAGGGATAAAAAGGTTTGTTTCCACTGCGACAACATGGGGGTGGTGTTAGCCATTAATAACTTATCTGCATTTTCTCCTCCTGTGGTTCAGTTGTTGCGACACTTAGTTCTGGTGTGCTTGTCCTTAAACGCGTGGGTGGTTGCGGTGCATGTGCCAGGGGTTCGCAATTGTATCGCTGATGCTCTTTCTCGCTCGCAGTGGGATCGATTCCATCAATTGGCACCGGAAGCGGAGCTGCTCGGTTTGGCTTGTCCGGAACATCTCTGGGATCTGGTTTCGGTTCCGCAGAAAGGTTGATCAAAAGGTCATTGGCACGTGCGACGTGGAGTGCTTATTCTGTTGTTGGAGGCAGTGGGAAGAGTGGGTAAGAGGTTTGGGTAACGTCAGCACGGATCAAGACAGGTTGGTGGCACTATTGTATTGGTTGGGGGATGCTTGGGAGGCGGGGTTTTCCCTGGCCAAGGTTAATCGTTTCGTTTCTGCCTTGGCTTTTGGTTTTAAATTGCGGGGTCTACGGGATGTGTCCAAGGATTTTTCGGTAGGGCAAGCTTTGAAGGGTTTGCGTCGAGGCAGGGCTGAAGCTGATCAGAGGCGACCCGTGTCTTTTACTCTCCTCGGTTCTTTGGGATTATCGCTAGCATCTGTTTGTCATTCGCCTTTTGAGGTGGAGTTGTTTCAGTTAGCTTTTTCCTTAGCGTTTTTTGGAGCACTTCAAATTGGTGAGTTGGTTTCTCCTAGTACAGAGTGGGCAGGGAGCTTGAGACCGGAAGATGTGGGTCTATATGGGGACAGACTCGAGATGTTTTTGCGGCGGTCAAAAACTGACCAAATGGGAAGGGGGAAGCGCATAGTTCTGTTTGCCCTCCCGGGGTCGGTGATGTGTCCAGTCGCTTGTATGCTTGCTTTCAAGCCACGGGTTGGGGTGCCCGAGTTGCCGTTGCTACATCACGAAAATGGATAGTTTTTGTCCAGATATCAATTTGGCGCAGTATTTAAAAAATGCTTAGCTGCGGTCGGAGTCGGTTCGGGTCATTACTCTTCTCACTCATTTCGGATTGGCGCAGCGACTGAGGCTGGGCGTTGGGGGTTGGATGATGAGGGGGTGCGTCGCATTGGCCGTTGGGAGTCCAAAAGGTTTCGGACTTACGTGCGCCCTCATTTGTTATGAGTCGTGTTGTTATTTGCTTGTTTGGAGGTGGTAAATGCGTGTGTGCTTGTCCTTTTTTCATTTCAGATCAGCGACCTTGCCTGGTGTGGTTGTTAGGACATTCTTATGTGCATTGGGGGGCCCTGCGGGTGGATGTCCGCCCCGACGGCCATCAGCTGCGCATTCCGCGGCAGGGTGCGGTTTTGCATTGGCTGGGATTCAGAGGTGTGTTATGGAGCCGAGTATTGACCGAGTTTCAGACATTCTCTCAGTTGGATAGGGTTCCGGAAGTCCTGGTATTGCACGTGGGGGGAAATTATTTGGGGGTGCGCCCCTTTCGGGAGTTGGTGCGGGATATCAAACATGATATGTCGTGTTTATGGGCATCTTATCCATGCCTAGTGATAGTTTGGTCCGACATAGTTCCGAGGAAGCATTGGCGGCTGGCACGGTCTGTGGAGAGGGTTAACAAAGCCCGCATTAAAGTGAACCGGGCGGTGTCACGTTTTGTGGCCAAGAACGGGGGCATTTGTGTGCGGCACAGGGATTTGGAGTAAGGAGAGGGGAATTACTGGAGGAGTGATGGAGTGCATCTGACCGAGGTTGGGATTGATTTGTGGAGCCTGGCACTAGCAGAAGGAATTGAAAGGGCGGTGGTGGTTTGACGGAACTCACAGGCTTAAAGTGGTCAAGGCCTGTCTCGCTGTGGCGGGGGGAGTCCTTGAGATTGGTCTGTACGAAATGGTGGGGGGGTCACATCGGGGGTATGCGTCCCCCAAAAAGGTACATTATTTGAAGACTTCATAGGGTGCTATGCCTTTGAAGTGGTCTTCTGGGGGTTGGAGCCATCTGCAGAGGTGAGTGGTGCCTCCGAGCTGGTTTACAGCTGGAGGTAAATAGTTGGTGGTGGTTGCAGATGGCTAACTCGGGGTAAAAAATATCGGAAAAATGGCTTCAAGGACTTCCACTGCTCTGTTAATGTTGATTGGTTTTACTGATTCTGACCCATGTTGGGTCATGTAAATTATAGGAGGAATTCTCTGGTTGAATTCCTAAGTAGTTATCCGAATGTTTTGGATTAAATTGCATTTTATAAACAATGTAAATTAATAAACGGCTGCTGTGGCCATTTCACATCCAACCTCGGTTGTCACGTGTCTTTTTTCTTGGGTAAATGGGTGGAAAAAGGGGATTTAAAATGTCAATAACACATGACTCTACTTAGGCAAGTCATGAAAGTTGGTCCTACTGTGTAATGCGTATGTGAGATATAGAATTTAGATTGGGAACCTCATTTGGAAATAGCAACTAATGGGACATCAGCGCTGCAGAATTTGTTGTCGTATTTTAAAGAAAGGGAAGTAAATCACAAAAATTATCTATTTTTTTTTCCAACAAAATATGTATAAAAAATGTGGCAAATTGGCTTGTCCCCATCCATAGCTTCGTGTGACAGGAGCAAACGAGCGCTGATCAATGTTGTCCCATTGATCGGCACTCGCTGCACCGGTCGAGTGTCGGCCGCTGTAAAAGGCTCTTAAGGCATCTTGCCATTGCGAGAATGCTAAAAAACAATCTCTCCACATCTTATCTACTTGGCTCCTTCAGGGTAACATGGGGTAAAATGGAAAATGGGGTTAACTGCATACAAACCTAAATTTGCAGGCTTAAAAGGTTATTACCATCTTAGATATTTATGGGAGCTCTGGGACCTGCACCTATCTCTAGAACGGGGGACATCGGACCACCGTCTCGCGTGGTGAGGCGGTCGTTGCGTGCTGCAGAGAATGAATGGAGTGGTGAATATGCCATAAATGTCTAAGATAGAAATAAACCCAAATTACACATTACTAGATGAAAGGTTCTGCACACGGGCCAAGCAAGCGGTAGGCAAGGTAGATGGCTTCACTTTAGTGATTGTCCATCCAACAGCTATCATGCTGAACTTCATGGAACGTAGGTGGAGGGTCACCAGCGAAAACCAATGCCTCAGTTGTCCCACCCTTGATTCTGCATTCAAACTTCTCATAGTCCAGATAGAAGTATATTTCATTCTCCTTCCTAGCATCGTACATAACTATGATGCTAGGAGCCCGGCTCCCTGCAGTGTGTTCGGTCCGGGACTTGCGGCCGAAATACGTTCCGTCCATTACGGATGTAATGTGCTCGTGTGAATCCAGCCTTAGGCAAGATTTAATAAATTAAACCTTTGTTTCATACAAACTTAGACCCAGAAAACAGTGTCAACCATAGACCCACCGTGCTTGGGGCCGAGACGGTACTAAAACAGCTGCAACCCTTAGTTCAATGAGATATGTACCATAGGGGCAGAACATTCGGCTGCCATGGGGCCCTGGGAAGAGGAGGCCCAGTCCCCTAGCCATGTCACTGATTTTATTGGTGACAACCTGTGCATGGATTCCTTCTCCACATTAGCAAACAAGTATGTGGGGAATCAACTCAAGGATCATGGAAAGGAGATAGGGGACAAACAGGCATCAAGTCCTGTTGCCTCAGGAGGCTATGGGTGTTGTGGTGTCAATTTTGGCTTTGTTCACATCTGCGTCTGGACTCCGGTCACGGGTTCCATCGGAGCTTTCCATCAGGGGTACCCATGAACGGAACCCTGACTGAAACAAACGGAAACCATAGGTTTCCGTTTGCATCACCATTGATTTAAATGGTGATGGATCCGGTGCAAATGGTTTCTGTATGTCACCGTTGTTTAAGAGTTCCGTCGTTTTGATGGAATTAATAGCGCACTACGGTATTGATTCCATCGAAACTACGGAACCCTTGCACAACAGTGACAAACGGAAACCATTTGCACCGGATCCGTCATAGAAATCAAGGATCATTCAGGTTTCCGTTCATGGGTTCCCCTGAGGGAAAGCTCAGACAGAACCCATGAACGGAGCCCTGACGAAAATGTAAACGAAGTCTTAATTATTTGCCACGAGGCACCCCTCCCTCTATGTATGCCTCTGCCTTATTCCATGAAAAATGCTGAGATGTGAATATCTTTATTCTCCAATATGGGATCTCCTTTTGTATGAACTTCCCACAATGCACTGCACCTTTTTAAGAAACAAAACAGCCACACAATAGAGTTGCACAAATTACATAAAAGGGTAACATTCATCCTTAGTTTACCCGTCCAGATTACTGAATACCAATTTTACGGCCATGTGCACGGCTTATAAATAGCAGAACATTCACTGTAACCATTTGGCACATGTTTTGCTGCACATCTGTTAGAAAGTTTATCTCATTTTACTATGTTACAATGTAATCTTTATAGATAATGTATCAAAAGGAACAGCATAAAAAAAGGCTTTTAAATTTAAACAAGCCTAAAATCTTGCTAACTCGTGTGACATCATATAGGCAAATTTGTATTTTATTTTCTGATTAGTCCTCAAATTTTTCTAATTTTTGCAACATTACATTTAAAAGAGTCTTTCCTCCCAAATAATAAAATGTAGATAAATATTCTGCCCAGTATTTCACTTGCTAGAGCAGAAGTTTGTGCTCCAGAGCTGTTCTTTTAGAAAGTTGTAACCATAGTCAGCCATTTTGGAGGCTGTGGAGAACTGTCTTTTGTCACCCAGTCAGCCAGCATACAAGTATATACAGAGACTTTCTACCATCTTCTCCTCTCCACGTCCGTCAGTCCTGTGTATATAACTCACAATTATTCATATACAAAGGAAAGTCACTACTTCACTAAGGTAAGAACACTCACAGGACACTTAAAAATGCTGCAAGACTTTGCTTTCAATGCTACCAGAAGTTTTTCAAAGTATTATATAGGAAAATGTCCCTTGTTAAGGGGACCTGTCATAAGGAAGTACTCTAAAGTACTGAACCCTTCTTCTTTTATTTTGCCCTATAATAAGCATTTCAGGTTATAAGATGAGCCCAATGTTATACACAATGGTAATCTGGAAATCGTTATGCAATATTAGAGACAGATCTAGAGTTTACTTCACTTGGGGCAAAAATTCTGATCTCCCCCTAAGGTAGAATGTCTTGTTGGAGCCCCCCTGTAACCCAACACCAGGAGCATATGCTTGCCAGCTTTCCCCTGGCAATACACAATATTCTTATTTTCTAATAAAAGAAGGAAAAGTTGGAACCTCTTTCGAAATACAAGCTAACTTGTATGTTCAGTCTAGTCAACTAGAAGATTCTGCACTTTGCTATATTAGAAATAATTCATCTTAAATTAATAAGGTTAAAAAATGCGTATTATAGTGTTAAAGAGGCTCGGTCACTAGTTTAGTAATGCCCTATCTCCTAGCTGATCTAATAGGCGCTGTCACACTGATAATAATAGTGAAAACTGTGTCCCAAAAAGTTTCATATTTTAAAACTTATGAGCTGTTTTCTAAATAAGCAAATGAGGCTATACTAGACAAGGGGATGTTAGACAAGGTGGAGCCTCCTCACAGCCTCTGACGCCGTGACTGCAGAGGGCTCTGTTGGGGGGTAATTCCCCCATAGAGCCCTCAGAAGCCAGTTAGACACTCAGACCCCCCATCCCCCTTGCAGTATAGTAACTACTGAGGGCTCTATGGGGGGGATTATTCTCCCCCACTGAGCCCTCTGCTGTCAGCAAGATGCTTAGACCCCCCCCCCCCCTTTGCTGTATAAACCTCCCCCCTACTGTCTGCCAATCACTTTTAAATTGGTGGGGGCAGGAGGTTGAGCGCATGATAATCCTTCCCCATAGAGCCCTCAGCATTCAGATACTCATATCCCTATAGCGCCCTCAGTAGTTATTATACTGCAAGGGGGAAGCGTGTCTAACTGCTTCAACTGTAACTAAACTTTTACAAAACTTTTGAGATGTCAATAGTGACATGTCAGAAGTTTTGATCGGTGGGGGTCCGAGCACTGAGACCGCCACTGATCGCTAAAACGATCAGCAGAAGTGCTCGGGTGAGTGCTGTGCTGCTTAGTTTCTGATAGGTCTTTTTCGGAAAGCCGACCTGTTGGCACACGGACTCATATTCTTTCTATTGAGCCCATACACTGCTCCGAGAAAAGCCGATCAGAAACTAAGCAGCTCAGCGCTCATCTGAGCACTTCTGCAGCTTCGTTTTAGCGATCAGTGGGGGTCTCGGTGCTCGGACCCCCACCGACCAAAACTTCTGACATGTCACTATGACATCACAGAAGTTTTTAAAAAGTTTAGTTACGCTTTAAAGGAAAGGTGTTATCATTTTTATTAGGAGCCCCTGCATTAGCTTTTTCTGGCGCACAGGACCTCCCAGATGTGCCAGAATTATAAATATCTATTAATAGTTCTGGTGCATCTCTAGGTCCTGTGCGCCACAATAGAAATTAAAGTTCATTGACGTCTAGTTTCTATTGCGGCGCAGGGGAGAAGAAAGAAGACCGAAGACTGCTGTGGGTGAGTATACGTTTTTTGCATTTTTCAAATTTCTAATTTTTGTTTTGCAGGTTCCGCTGGACCGTTTGGACTATCGCTACAGATGGTCGGTTACTGGATCGTACCTGGCTCTTCCCGGTACCCCTGGTGGCGATGGGTACTGGGGTAATAATGGGGGGTTTGTGCTAGCCTTTTTACTGGCTAATATTAAAGGGAACCAGTCACCAGGATTTCAACTATTAAACCAACAATAACTGGCGGAAGTGGGTGAGAAATAATTTTTATCTAACCTTCTTCTTAGTCGGCTCTGTAGCTTTAGCATTCAGTTTTTTAGTGTTCCTGTTCTGTATGCTAATGAGCATAAAAGAGTCATATCTTCGTTTGAAAAGAGTCATATTTTCTTTCCTCAATCCTTTCTGAGTTAAGCCTGCCTCCTTACTTTTGATTGCTCTTCGCCTCCCCAGCACACATGAAATCCTGCGCTTGCGCATTGACGTCCTGTTCTGGTGCATGCGCACAGTGGAACACCATAGCGGCGTATGCGCAGTAACTAGATATAAGGCCCGGACGAAGCAGGGAAGGGTGTCAGACCCTACATGACGGGCGCATGTGCGCTCAGACGAGATTTCGTCATTCAGGGTGGGCCACTTTCCGGTGGTGGGCAGCATAAGAAAAGGAACAAACAAGACTGCCAGATTATTACCATAAAAGGCGCAAATTGTTTGCACACCGTTATTCACGGTCGGAGGAGTTTAGGAGAGGGGATAATGGCAATGAACGTTTGACAGCAGCGGCCAGCGAGGGGTGAGTAGAGTTCAATAGGTGACTGGTTGCCTTTAAGCCCCAGCCTTAGTAATGGAACGTTGTCAATAAGACAGCTGCCATTACTAAGGCACTAATAAATGATTTCAAAACACAGAGACATAAGAAAACATTTTTTATTGAAATAAAAACTCTCTCAGGCCTCGTTCACACTGAGTTTTTTGCATGAGGAAAATTCTGCCTCAAAATTCCGTTTGGGATTTTGAGGCAGATTTTGTCCTTCCTGCATGTCATTTGCTGCGATTTTCGCCACGTTTTTCGCTGCGTTTTTTGCTCGCGCCCATTGAGTGCTACAGGCAAAAAACTCCGCGAAATACGCTTTCTCTGCCTCCCATTGATGTCAATGGGAGGTCAGAGGCATAAACGAGCGAAGATAGGGCATGTCCCTTCTTTTTCCTGCGAGGAGGTTTTACCGCTTGCGGGAGAAAACCGCCCCCGCCTCCCATTGAAATCAATGGGAGGCATTTTTGGCTGGTTTTTGGCGAGTTTTGCGGAGCGGTTTCCGCTCCAAAAGGCTCGTCAAAATACTCAGTGTGAACAGGGCTTATGCAACCCTCTTTCATCTTTTTTTTTTTTTTTTTAAACGTAGATTATCGAAGTGGTCCAACTAAACGGTCCAGCGAACCTACCAAAGAAACAGAAAAGTTATCAATATTGAAAAAAAAAAATTCTACATAGTTTTCATTTTTTTGTTTCAATTTACATGTGTAAATGAACCAATACAGGTTGGCTACTTGAATTTCTTATGATTTTTTTTGCAGATGGGGGGGTGCCATTCCAATTTTCGTTTAGGCAACAAAAAAGCTAGTATCGGCCCTTGTTCTAGAGATAGGTGCGGGTACTAGAGGAGGGACCCGCATCTATCGGACATTTATGACATATCCTGTGGATATGCCATAAATGTCCAAGATGGGAAAACCTCTTTAAACAGCCTGAACTGCAGGCTGATACATTTTACCTACACTGATACATTGTAGCAAACTTATCAGGACAGGAGACAGATTTGTGATGATAATGTATGAAGCGGACGGGATTGTCTGGGCTGGATACAGTAGTAACAAACTAACAAACTCCCAAATATGAGAAGTATTAGGTCTTTATAGATTCTCAGCTTTTGGATGTTAACAACACTGTTACCATTCATTGACTGCTATTAGAGATCTTCACAAAAATGACAGATTGAAACACTAGTAGAAAATTGCATAACTTTTTATTATATAATGATTAAGCTTAATTTACAGAAAATTGAAAACGCCTAAATTGGCTTCCTATAGAAAAGGCTCTAAAGTGTGTAAGTACTTGAGAATGGGAATTTATATAATTTATCCCCATTGAGGTCAGGGAGGCCAGAGGCCCATTGAGTGCATTCTCTGTACAGCGCTTTGGACTCTGTGAGCACAATTTAAAAAAAATGGGACATAGGTAAGAGTTAGTTATTATAATATTATATTATAATATACATATTGTTATTATCGGCATTAAACTAGTGGTCTTCAAACTTCGGCTCTTCAGTAGTTGGGAAACTACAACTCCTAGCATGCCCGGACAGCCGCACTTAGAGGTTAATGGAAACCAGTTTAATGTATGGAAAAAAAATATATATTATCTTTATTTTGACATTAAATTTCCGTGTATTTTTTCCATACCTCATACAATATTTCCATTCAGTGGACAGAGCTCAAAGTCAATGACACGTAATACAACGGTAACAAATATGAGGTAAGACGTATTTTAAGATCATGTGACCTAAGAAATAAAATCCCAGAAGAGATAAAGCAAAACCCCATGGAAAATATTCCTTCTTGGAAGCAAACAATGTATTCATGGCACACAGAACCCCCTTTAGAAGGCGGCAGAATCATTTTCCATCTTTACTAAGGTCAAATGTGAGGGCAAGTTCATTCACTTCTGCTTTCTCTCTACCTTGGTCTCCTAGGACCTAGTTCAAAGTAGTCAACGATGACTGGTTCTTAGAGGAAAGCATGTTGTTTGTGTGTTAGAGACATCTTTTTCTAGGGACCACCATAACAGTTCTGAGATTTCGCAGCTCCGTAGATTGGCTAGGAGTAGACTGTTTTCTTAATTGTGTGCTACATTGTATTAGAAGCTGGAAAGATGGGAGAATTACATTAAAAATCCTTTAAATACTATGTACACCTTTGAAATTATTTTTTTTCTTAATAAAAATGTCTATCGGTGTATTTGGTGCAACTTTCAAAAAACTTTTTCTCAAAAATTATTTTTACTTTTTGAGACACAGCTGCTTTGTATCCTGTATACAAAGCAGCTGTAATGTGCGCTAAGACCTGAATCTGTCAGGTTCAGTAACAGCGGGTCCTGCGTGTCGAGCTGCTAATGATCACATCTAAGATCATAACTTTGATGTGATCGATTACAGGTGGATCCTACGTGACCGACTTTGACTGAACCCGTCAGTCCCACGGTCAGGGCTAGCGCTACGACAATGATTGGCAGGGGGACCGTTTTTTTTGGGTGGGTATATTATGTGTATTTTTTTCGGGTTTTTTTTGCACTTTATTTACTTTGGGGGACTTTATTTTTTCTTCTTGTACATCTTATTTTTCCACTGTAACTGGGGCAGCCCCAGTTACAGGGGAAATCAGCCGTCTTGTCACTAATAGGGCTGTGCTGGGTCTAGATCCAGCAGCAGCCTGCCACTAATGGCATCCCGGCGATCATGTGACCAGTCGCTGCCACTGTCTCTATTCTATGAGCGCTGTGCTCATAGAACGCTGTGTACAAGTGATCAGAGAAGATAGCAGCAGCAAAAGCAGCCAGCTAAAACCCGCTCCGTAAATACACTATGGCGCGGGTTTTAAGTACCCCGACCAGCGGTCGTTTATATACAGCTGGCGGTTGGGAACCGGTTGGGAACCAATGGTACTATTTTTGGAGAACAGTGATTGTCTGATCGCTTCTATCATAATGTCAGTTTTACAGGGACTAATAGGTTTCTGCACATGGCAGACCGGGAGGCCATAGTTAGGTCTCCTTCTGCTGTGACAACCCATCAGCACCCAGCGATCACATCAAAGGGGCGCGATGGACTTACAGAGGGTGCCCCCATCCACCTTATACCACTTACATGCTGTGGCTGCTTTTGATCGTAGCATCTAAGAGTTTAAATGGCAGGGATCGAAGGTTCCTCCAATCCCAGCCGCTAGAGCAGGGGCTCAGCTGTCAATCAACAGCTGAGCACCCACTTCACACTGCACAGAACACCCATTCAGTGCTTAGACTAGCCCACTGCGAAAAGGTAGCCACCTTGCCTAAGGCCCTTTAATGACTGCCATAAAAAAAAACTTATTGGCGGTCACTAAGGAGTTAAAAGCTGGCTCAGTTATGAGGGTACTGTTGAAAGCTGGCTCAGTTATGAGGGTACTGTTGAAAGCTGGCTCAGTTATGAGGGTACTGTTGAAAGCTGTAAAGCTGTCTCTGTAATGGGTCACTATTGATAGCTGGTTCTGTTATTGAGGTGCTATGGTGCCATGGTGCACACAGGGCAACACATATTTATGTCTATTTAAAATTTCGTAATGTACATCCAACCCCTTCTACACCCATATAACCCCTTATTGACGTGGCTAGTAGGTAGGCATCCACCTCTCATGACCCGACTCCGGGCTGTGGTCTATACATCAGTAAAGTACTAATAACCGCATTGCCCTTTAATCTAGGATGAGAATATGACTCCATGACAGTAAATCTGTACAGAAGACACATTTATTATGTTTGGCACATACGTTTTACCCCCTAAAGTTCTGACAAATAAAAGCTAAATTAGAAGTTAAGATAACGTGGCAGCTTATATTTCGGCACCTATCCTGCTTCATCGGTCAGTAAAAGTATGCATGGGCATTCCTTGAATAGTGCAGAGCACCTTGCATATAGCAACTTTCCATAATCTTCGTAGGCAGAGAATTTATCAATAAATCTTCATATTTTTGTTGGAACCATTTTTCCCTTCGGGGTATTTACTATAAAAGGAATTGTGTCTGTCGGCGTGTTTGCATTGGTGTGTCACACACTCACATTTTTTAGCACTCATCTGGTTTTCATCCCACCGGTACATGTTAATTGCTGATTTGCCGAATTTCTCTTTTAAAGAATTTCCTGATTATGGTAACAGAGACCGGCTGAGAGACTGGGGGTGTAACAGCTAAAGAGAGAGACGGAGGAGAAGGAGGTCTGTCACCGGTGTATTACCAGTGTCACCAGTGTATTGCCAGTATAACCAGTGTGCGACCAGTTTCACGCTTCTCCATACACTTTCTATAGTAACCTAAAGTGTATATATGGGCATTACATATGGCTGTACATAAAACAAACAAGTCCCGGACCGAACACACTGCAGGGAACCGGCCTCCTAGCATTATAGTTATGTACGATTCTAGGAGTCCCTGCCTCTCCGTGGAACTACTGTCCCGTACTGTAAACATGATTACAATATGGGACAGTTGTCCCGCAGCGAGGCAGGGACTCCTAGCGTCGTACATAACTATGATGCTAGGAGCCCGGCTCCCCGCAGTGTGTTCGGTCCGGGACTTGCGGCAGAAATACGTTCCGTCCTTTACGGACCGAACATGCTCGTGTGAATCCAGCCTAAGAGTAACAATATTTAAAGGGTTTGTCTCAGGGTTTGTCTCATATAACCCCCAGACCATAAGACCTTTTTAGGACAAATGGACCTCATAAAGGGGGTCCCCCACTTGGGACCCCACTCTATGAACCAGATCAGAGAGCCCAGAAAGGCCCAGACCTTCCCTAGATTATATGTCACTGCAGGGGAAACGGATGCGCTTACCCCCTGCAATATCCCCTTGTGAGCCAGCCCCTTTAATAGATTCTGTGTATAATTAATACATTTAAATGGCATCTTATTGGCAGAAAATAAAAATAATTAACAAACTCTATAATTAAAGTGATGCTAAAGCTATGAATACATAAGAAAAAATAAAACAGAGTGAAAAAATTATCTTACATTTCTGCAACTCTTTCGGCAAGCTCTGGGATGGAACAGTCTTGCGCAAATAACCTTTCACATTCAGCTATGTATTATAAGACGTAGGGCCAGAATATAGGGAGGGTAAAAGAGGCAAAGACGCAGGGGCCTCCACAACCTCATTCCTTGCAGCTCTTTACAGATCCTCTGTGCAACAAAATACTGTCAGGCTTCGTTCACATCTGCGTCAGGGTTTCGTTCTGGCGTTCCGTCTGAGCTTTCCGTCAGAACGGAACCCAGACTGACACAAACAGTTGTGCAAGGGTTCCGTGATGCAAACGTTATAGTGTGTTTATGTGGCTGCACATAGTGATGTAATAAGAACGCTATCTGCTCTATAAATGAATGGAGAGAAGTGTATGACACTGATTGGTCACTGATTGGTCACCGTCATACACTTCTCTCCACAACGCCCACTTGGTCAAAAAGTAAAACACGCCCAGTTGTCTATTAAGAAGCTCATTAGCATAAAGCTAAAATTGCTCATAACTCCGTCAAAAATTATCGTTTTTTTTAAATAAAAAACACTGCTGTAATCTACATTACAGCGCTGATCACATTATGCACAAGATAGGGCACTTATAATGTGGTGACAGAGTCACTTTAACTGTAAGAAATCTGTTTATTGTTATAGGGAGATGGGATAAGCAGCTGCCTGCTATATCTGGCAACACTTATCTCCTTCTTAAACAATAGATCTGGCATGTTAAAAGCCGACATTCAGAAACTGCCCCCATACGTATCAGATTGTCGTTAGATTCTGTTGACATCAGCAGGATCAGTCGACGATTATCTAATGTTGATTTAATTTGCAGGTGGACAGGCCACAAATGACTAGGCAGTTGTTATTGGAGGCTGCCATTTTTACCACCCTTTGTGTTATGATCTACAGTCACCAGGTGCTCTTTTCTGTATGGATGGCTGCTTCCAGCCATTCTGCAATGCAGCCGCTGTTTTACTGGAGACCTTACTCAGGTGCTGACTCCCGCTCAGATCCGCAGTGTCTGGCCACCTTGTATCCTCAGCTCCGACTCTCTTTTCACTCAGCGTACTCACTGGCCTGCTCCTCTGCATACACCTTCCCTGTAAACAGCTTCTCTGCAGACAGCTCCCACAGGCCACCTCTTGAACAGTTCTTCTCAGATATGTACTTACTGGAAATACTTCACACACCCACTTCCTGTCCAGGCTGAATTTCCCTCCCCAGAAACAGCCTCTCCAATTACAGTGCCTTCTTCTGTAGGTTACAGATCAACAATTATTTGTCTCGCCCTTGTGGTGATTGCGGGTTGCATTGATCCACACATTATGTGACATTGCTACTAGGGGAGGCTCCACCAATTTTGCTGCCCATGGGCCTTCTAGCAACTTTGATCTGGACTTGAGTGCAGAGATGGAGTTTAGCAAAGGGAAAGGAACTTAGCTTGCCTGGTCTCCATTGAAGGCCGAGGGGTTGAGTAGCCCAAGCTCTGCCCCTTTTCCTTATTGTTCCACATGCACTAGCACTGGAAGGGGTGGGAAGGAGGGGGAGGTCTTCTGGGAAGCCAATGAAATAGTGAAAAATGTTGTCTAAAGTTTTAAACTGTTCAACTTTTTTGTAATTTAAGGGTTAACGCTAAACATTTCTGTACCTGCTGTTCAGTTCCCAAGGTTTCTTGTCAGAGATCCATCTGAACAGGAGATCAGAGAAGACCAGAATAATATTGGATTATTTTATTAGACATCCAACTAGACCCAAAGACTCTTTTATGGTGGAGAAAGTCTTTTTATATATTGCCGGCAGATAATTTATATAAATCATAATAATGTAGAAAGTAAATCCATTCAATATGGTGTGCGAGGCCTAACTTCAAAGCAGCAACTCCTTCATTTGTAAATGAATATTAGAAGTATATTTCCAGACATTCTAATCCTGAAATATTCACTGATAAACATATTGCTCAATAAATTAAACAAATCATATCACTCCGTCATAAATGTTACGTCATATCGTACCAAGAATTCTCCTTTAACTGACGTATTTCTATAGGGATATCCATAATTCCTTTATACAGCAGGTCCCATAAGAACAAAGTAATGCTCAATGCTGACCTCTGCTGGAGAAAATAAGAAAATATATAAAAATATCCACGGACTGATGACCTCCCGTGCCAGCAGAACCAACAACAATAAATCACACCTGTTTATACAGTATTGTGGGTGTTTTAAGGTACCCCCAAGCAACTGATCCCACAAAGGATAGCGACCAGCTCAGTTATACTATTTTAATCACCTTGTATTGACAAGCCACAACGTGGGTGAAGAGACCAGATGCCCATTACCCCTGCCTTTAATGGCTTACCTAGTGGCTTTTTTATATTGCATTATCTCTGTGGCAACAATAATTTTTCTGTATGTTTATAGCTGGCTTGACTCTCCTCTCTTTGATGGCGCTGAACCACATAGGCGCCAGGGATTTTAGGGAGGTATATTCATGGAGCTCTAAAAGGGTTAAAGGGAAGGTGTCATGAAATTATTATTTTTTTAGCATATTGCTTTTAATATATTACATTTTATTTATTAGTGTTGTCATGTTCTACTTTTTACTTTGTTCTTACTTTTACTTCTCTATGGGGGCTGCCATTTTTTTTTCATCTGTGTATGTGTCGATTAACGACACATACAGAGATGGAATACGGCACATACAACCCCATAGAGAATGCGAACGGGAGCCGTTCCATTCTCTGAAGCGTACGCCGTCTGTGTGCATGCGCCGCTCCCACACAGACCAAAACGAAGCTCGTTCGCAGAGCGAAATCCGGCGCCATTTTCATGTGGACCGGAAGCCGCTGTCGGACAGTATGATGACGACTTCTGGCCGCGGCTTCCGGCCATATGTTCAAGGAAACTAAGGCGCAAGGAATAGGAGCGGCGGCGGCAGGAGAAGGTAATTTATGTTCGTGTATGCTCGTGTGATACTGTCTGCTGAGCACTGTATCTAATCCTCCTACACTGTGCAGTCGCTCAGAAAATGGCGGCACACAGTGTTGGAGGTTTGAAGATTCAAACCCCTCCTCCTGGCACTAGCCAGAAAAAGGGAGGGGGGATTGTGTGAGGACACTAGAGAGAGTGTGTCCACCCCAAATTTGCCGCATAAATCAATGAGGTTGCTTTACCACATTGACCATGCTGCAATTTTGGGAACTGCTCCCTCTAGTGGCCAGCACATGGAAATGTTATAAATTAGAATCTACTTTATATTTCCTGAATTGTAAAAAAATTAAACAACTTAAAACAATGTGTAATCACTGAAATAATAATTGTTTAACTAAAAAAAATACTAATAATTTTCTAGCGACACATTCCCTTTAAGAATGCCCAGGAGAAGGTTCGGTGGATTTGTAAAAGCAGTGGGGTTAGAAAGGGTGTAGGGCTGAGTGCAAGCGGTTTATTCTCCATCTTACCTTCTGCTGCAGCGAGAGGTTGACACGCCCGCACACCCGAACCTCTTTTAATTTGCATGTGATGATATGTTTTGTTTTCAGTGAATGGTTGCTTCGGTTTTTTCTTCTTTTCTTGCAGATGTCACGGCTGGCGGAGCTATGGCCATGAAGGTTGGTTAGGACCCCTACGTGCCCGCCGCTTGGCAGCGGTGGTTGGCATATCAGGTCAAATAAAATGTAAAGGAGAAATTTATGATAAAGCCTTCAGGCCAATGTTTGGTTGTTTAAATAAAGCTGTGGCCATTCCCCAATTTTACCACACACAGTTGTCATGGTGTTAAATACTTAATAAGTATTAAGTAGCGAATGTATAAAGGGCAAAGTTTCGGGCTATCCCTACAGTCTAAACAATGCTCCCAGCAAGTATAAATTGTGGGATGATGGGTACTGTAGTTTGGCACAATATGGGTGCATTGTTTAGGCAGCATATAACAGTATTATGGGAAGAATAATGATAGTATAGCCCTACACTTTCCTCTTTCCAAAAATTATGGGATGGAGGCCTTACATATCTTTTGCCCAGAGGCCTCCACAGACCTCTCCTTTTAGTAGTAGTACTAAAGAGTAGTATTAGTAGTAGCAGCAGCAGTATTAATAATAGTAGTAGTATTAGTAGTAGTAGCAGTAGTAGTAGTAGTAGTAGCAGCAGCAGCAATAGTTGTAGTAGTAGTAGTAGTAGTAGTAGTAGAAGGAGTAGTAGTAGTAGTAATAAGGGCGGGTTCACACATAGCGGAATTTCACTTAAATTCCGCTGCGGACACTCCGCAGCGTTAATCCGCAGCGGAGCCGTTTCTCCATTGACTTTCACTTTAATTTAGCAGTGTTCGTTTACACGATGCGTACAATTCCGCTGCGGAGCATAGGCTGCGGAGCGGAATTTGGTGTCCGCAGCATGCTCTGTCTGTTGCGGAGCAGTGGCGGACTCATGGCGGAATTTCTCCATTGACTTCAATGGAGATTCAAAGTTCCGCAATGAAGTCCGCAGCTGTCATGCACATGTCATGTGTGCTGCGGATGCGTCTTGCTTTTTTAACTTGACATTTCTTCATTCTGGCTGGACCTATGTATTTCTAGGTCTACAGCCAGACTGAGGAAGTCAATGGGGCTCCCGTAATGACGGGAGCGTTGCTAGGAGACGTCTGTAAATAGTCACTGTCCAGGGTGCTGAAAGAGTTAAGCGATCGGCAGTAACTGTTTCTGCACCCGGGACAGTGACTACCGATCTCAATATACATGTATCTGTAAAAAAATATATAAGTTCATACTTACCGAGAACTCCCTGGGTCTGTCTCCAGTCCGGCCTCCCAGGATGACGATTCAGTGTAAGTGACGGCTGCAGCCAATCACAGGCCAAGCACAGGCTGCAGCGGTCACATGGACTGGCGCGTCATCCAGGGAGGTCGGGCTGGATGCCGAAAGAGGGACGCGTCACCAAGACAACGGCCGGTAAGTATGAAAGTCGTTTACTTTCACTAGGGAAAGTGCTGTCCCTTCTCTCTATCCTGCACTGATAGGGAGAAGGGAAGCACTTTTCCCGCAGTCCGCAGCAGCTAGTCCGCATCAATGTACTGCACATTTTGTGCAGATCCGCAGCAGAATATGCAACGCAGATTCTGTGCGGCATGGATGCGGACAGTTGCGGAGGAATTCCGCCATGTGTGGTCATGCCCTAATAGTAGTAGCAGCAGCAGTATTAGTAGTAGTAGTAGCAGCAGCAGTAATAGTTGTTGTTGTTGTAGTAGTAGTAGTAGTAGTAGTAGTAGTAGTAGTAGTAGAAGGAGTAGTAGTAGTGGTGATAGTAGTAGTAATAATAGTAGTAATAGTAGTAGTAGTAATAGTAGTAGTAATAGTATTAATAATAGTAGTAGTACTAGTAGTAGTAATAGTAGTAATAATAGAGGTAGTAATAGTAGTAGTAGTACTAATAGTAGTAGTAATAGTCGTGGTAATAGTATTAACATTATTAGTAATAATAGTAGTAGTAGTAGTAGTAGTAGTAGTAATAATAGTAGTAGTAATAATAATAGTAGTAGTAATAGTAGTAATAATAGTAGTAGTAGTAATAATAATAGTAGTAGTAATAGTAATAATAGTAGTAGTAATAGTAATAATAGTAGTAGTAATAATAGTAGTAGTAGTAATAATAATAATAGTAGTAGTAGTAGCAGCAGTAGTAGTAATAGTTGTAGTAGTAGTAGTAGTGGTAGTAGTAGTGGTAGTAGTAGTAGTAGTAGTAGAAGGAGTAGCAGTAGTAGTAGTCGTGGTGATAGCAGTGGTAACAATAATAGTAGTAGTAATAATAGTAGTAGCAGTAATATTAGTAGTAGTAATAATAATAGTAGTAATAGTAGTAGTAATAATAGCAGTAGTAGTAGTAATAATAGCAGTAGTAGTAGTAATAGTAGTGGTAATATTATTAACATTAGTAGTAATAATAG